>NT_177880.1:392897-532564 GCF_000188095.3 Bombus impatiens | reverse complement strand
GTCGTCGACGCGAAGCCCGCCTAGACTCTGGAACGTGGCCGGGGAAAATGGATCGGCCGTTCGATCGGTAGACGTATTTCAATTTCATACGCGAGTGCCCCCGTCATTTTCTCGTACGTAGAAAGTGTCAGGCAGTAATGAAAAATTTACCATGCGACGACCAAGCGGCCCTTCGCTTCGCCTTCTCTTTTTCATCGTTCTCTTTTTCGAAGCGTGCTCGCAGGTTATAGCACCGGATGTACCGACAGTCGTGTTTATGTCACGGCCGCGTTCCACGATATAATGTCGCCCGCCATTTTAACCCGCGTACCTCTTCTATTTTTCACTTCCAACTTCCCTTTCATCGTACGTGAACAGCCACGAAATTCCCATCACGTCACGTCACGTCATTATTCACGCGACTGAGAGCGGCACTGCGACCCAGATAAACGACCACGGGTTCAAAAGGAAATTAATAAGGACGTCGCGTGTTTCGCGAACGCCATGTCACCGAGTGCGTCGCGGCTTGTTTTCCGCGGGGAAAGATGCACCGTCGAAACCGGCTAAACATAAAACGGCGGCTTTCCTGCTTCTTGAAAAGTCGATGACACGGTGATTACGTAACGAACGATTATATATACCTCGCTGGGGAAGAAGGAAGAGGGAACGGACGACACTGCGCCACTGCAGAGTTTTTCTAACGCGATGTCGGATCGTAGCGGAACAATGAAGCACAAAGTAATTACCGTTTTACGGACGATGATAATTAAGGAATTTCCACAGAACCGGTCAAGTTTCAACGCCCGCGATGAGATATCCTACGCCAGCTTTTGTTCGCCGCTTCTTCCTGATCGTGTTTCAATCCAGCGACCTGTATCTTTTCATCTTAGTCTTTCGATGAACGATCTCGATGAAAACAATCGTTGTATACTTACCGATGTATTATTCGATTCTCTTTTCGAATTTGCTTGAAATTCAATTCTACTAGAGAAACACCTGTATTCGGTATGACAAAATTCAGACGGAAAGGCCTGTATCTCCCGCGGCTTAACTTGTATGTAGACCTATGTTGACAAAGCGTTTTAAACAAACAACTAATCTCATAATCTCTCTAAGATTTTCGTTCGAATGCTCTGAGCAATCTAATTACGTATTCGTAGAACGAGCGGAGTAGGATGTAGCGATCCAACGAATCAAGGAGCACGCGGTTGATCGCGATAGATGCAAATGCGGTTACGAAGCTCACCCGCAGCTCGAGGAGATAGCGAATTCATGGAGCAACCTAGAAAAACAACGGCTGATGAGCACGAGAGACCTTAAACTGGTGAAAATGGGAAGTTGGATGTTGTCCAATGCGAAGGTAATCGGCAGTCTCGGATTTCGTGCAAACAGCAAAAACCGTCGAGTTGGAACCCGACCAATGGATCCGCCGTTGCACTGTAACTTTTTTCCCTTGCCCTCCTCGCCACAAGATAACAAGTAGCTTATAAAATTGAATACTAGAGAGCCTGTAAGACGTGGCTCGTCGTGTTGCTCGTAGAAAACCTGTCTCATAGCGATGTACGTGGTAACGAGATTCCAAGTTTCGTCGACAGAGAGTCAAAAACACTGGCTGTGTCCGCTGGTTCTTTGAAATTCGAGTTTAATGAGAATTTAATTCGAGCTTCTTGAATATTAATCTTACTTATTGTATATTCGTACTATTTGCGATAGTATAAGTGAATAATTGGTCACTTTATAGGCGAAGATATTTCTTCGCACTTCGTGGAACCTAACTTTATTACTACTGCAGGTTTTTCGGAAAATCTGGGAAGATGCTAGGATACTTGTTAACGTCCCTCTTCTATTACGCGATCGTACGCTGAGTGAAACGTTTGAAACTATTTTTATAAAAAATACATAAATATTCGTTTCGGAGTAAAGCAAGAATGAAATTTTACCTCCTTTACGAGAAATTTAATCTAACATTGTTTCAATGTAAATGCCACGCTATATCCGTTTCTTCTTTGAAGATTTCCACGAGGATTATCTTTACATGGTTTCAGTATAAGAAATAAATTACCAGGCAATTCCATGTTCCTTTTCATTTGAATTCAATATCCCGCTTTACAGAGACGGTTCGTGGGACAGAGGAAAATTCGAATCTCATTGGTGAGTCGAAGGAGAACTATCGTTTCGTGGCTGATGAAATTAGGAAATCTATCGTAGAGACTGGATCCAACGAAACGTAACGATGCGATGTCTCCAGCGGGTTTGGCCAGCGGGGGTGAGCCGAATATCAGGATTAATCTTCGTTATTCTCGTCCGGGCGTGAAGTACGACGAGAAAACAAATCTCCGGCACGCCATCCGCGGGATTTATGCGGCGGTTGGAGTGGGCTGATTTGATTCGAAGGAGGGAGGCAGAAAGGAGATGGAGGAACGATAGGGATGGTTTTACTTAAGAAGCTTCCGGGCCCACCTTACTTCACTTAGCTCCGCCGTAGATGCGGTTGGAGTTTCAAGTAAACATCCGGCTGGGCCACTTCCTCCCAGAAGCGAAACTCTCTGGCATATCTGATTTTCTAACCGATCGTGGCCCAATAACTTTCACCCATCTAACTTCTCTCTGTCCCGCCCCGTCTTCATCTTTCTCCCACTCCTCTTCGACCGGTTCCTCTTGAATTATTACTGGAATACGAGCTCGTAATAATCTGCATCGAAACTTGCGAAGTCTATTTATAATTCTCGATGGTTATAGTGGGATGGAGCGACGGCATGTCGGAACCATCGACTCGTCGTTGCAGTCTTTGATCTTGATTTACACCGTGACTTCTTTTCGCTTGAAAATATTTTGCTGGTTAGCGGGAGAATCCTGGTCGATGCTTGGCGTCTCGCGTACTCGACGGTCCGCACCAGGGCGTCCGATGGAAATTGATCGTAGCTGCTCCAGAACAATACACTCGTCCGCTTTGGCTATCTGGTGGTTACACGAAGTTGTTATCGGACAAGAGGATGGCAGAATCGTGTTCCGGCGTATTTTGTAACGGAATTCGAAATTGAGATATTTCGAGGTTATGTATTATTTCTGGCAGGAGATACAGTGATATCATGGAGTAATTCGTGATCAAGTTTTAACTGATACAGTTAGCGGTGTAGTTTGTAACAAAGGGAATTAGACCGAGTTCAAGCGCATTTTTTTCCCATCATACCGCATGTTACACGGTTTCATAAAATATACCACGGGGTGTGTAACAAAATTGTTAATTTTAATTAACCAACTTTTTGCAAAGTTAAAACAAGGTAAATGAATAATGAGCCACGAGCTTACATATATCGTACACCGAGCACGTAATGCGCGACGTTATCTGATCCGCGAGTTTTAATTGCCCTCTTACCATTCGTGCTTTGATACTCGTGTAAATAGTTTGTACATAACCCGCGCAGGAAATACATCAACAATTTTCTACGTTACATATAAAACCAGGGTAATAAAACAAATGTAAACTTGCCAGGCTGTTTACACAGCTCCCTCTTCCTGTATTGTCAAGATGTTTGCTTTTCTTACTGTATTCCCTAAAGATTCGCTCTTTAAACTTTACCCGCACGTTCAATCCTTGCAAATATTCCTTCTTGGATACGTATGCGTCTCCTTCGAATATACAGTTACGTATAAACATCGTTCTCCTCTGCCATCAAATTATACGCAACGTTATACTTTCACCGCAACAACGAAATATATTTTATCTATGTTTATAGAACCCTTACAAACGTCGTAGAACTTAATATAAAAGTTTAGTCGAGTGAAAATTAAACTACAAATTATTCCATCTCTTTCTTAAGTGAAAATTCGAGAGTTCAACTGGTTGAGAGTCGTTATCGTGTGCGTAACTCAAGACGGTTAGCTAGAGTTTCAAATGGTTGTTGATTGCGAAGTGGCGATGTGGGGAAATAACAGTCGACAGGGTAGAGTGGATGGGTTCACCTTTGGGGTGGCATACACACGATCCCTGTTATAGCTTGTTTTCGTTGGTGTGTTTTGATTGCTAACGCCTTGGGTCGGCTCCCCGAAGGACGTTAACTAGTTGCACCCCACGGGCAAAGATCCACAGGATGAAAATGATCAGTTTGCCGATCCCTCTGCCGAATGAACACTTTAGTCCCAAAGAATATTCTTGGAAAAGAAACAAACATATCGATCAAGCAAATGTCCCGCGAAAATACGGAATAAGGGTTCTTCTATTAAATGTCGAAATACTTGCGTGAGTCACCGTACATTCGATTTATTATACCAGCAATAACAACGAAACTTCGCCGCACCCTCGTTGAACCGGTGGATCGCCAGAAATTCCTGAACGAAATCCATCGTGAAAACGCGCGCGTACTGTACGTCAGCGACGTGTCAGGCCGCGTGCCACGATCTCACCCTGTCCAAGCTCGAAATAATAGTAACTGTTATTATCTATTTAACGACGAGTGCCGCGGACAATTTAGCGGCGAACGCATTATCTAACGACGGGGAGGGAAAGAGGGCACGTAGCTGGTGCACGAGGGATGAAAAGAGAAACGAGAACAGAGGGAACAGGTTCACAGGGATGCACACCGAACCGTGCACTTTACAGCGGCGGCGCGCACGCCAATGACAATTTTAATGCGCGCATTCATCACCGGGGCCAGCGTACGGCATCGTGGAAGTCACGTGAACGCGGCCACCGAGCAATGGAATAAATTTGGCGAACTCTGATGCGGCATAAACGGGGTCCTCCCCCGATGACCGGACGGCCACCGTTTAAACCGGCGGCATTATTCACGTTACCCCGTTTCTCCCTTCGCCACCCGGTTCCTCCGCGCCACTCTCCCCTCCGTCCCGACCACCATTTTTGCCGCCCCCAACAAATTTACGCGAATTCACACCGGTTGCTGACCAACACCACCGAAAATGTAGGCTGGAACGTCTATTACCCGGCGCCGCGGCCGCGTGTCGGCTCCAAGTGTGCCAGCGATGCCGCATTGGAAAATACGAAAAAAGCAATCGAGAAACGCGCCTCTACTATGCGATCCATTTTCACGACAGGAGATGCTATGTTTATAGTAAAAGCTTGGAAAAATTTCGAACCGGTTGATTACCAGAATTTTGTGTCTTCTATTTGTGATACGTTTAAGCCGAATGTATTTTAAAAAGTAATTAAAAAATAATATCAGGAATATAATCGCATACACGCGTTGATTGGCACAGTAATTTAAATGTATCCGTAATTATACTACGAAACTCTGTCGAAGAAGATTGGATGTACTTACTAAAACAGTATAGACACGAATTGAGTGAAACGTCTGACGTCCGCGAAAGCGGCTAATGAAACATCGATAAATGGTTAACAGCGAAGGAAATTGACAAGGAATTGACCGCTTGATAAAATATCGACTACGATGCTAGCCTACCTTTTCAGGTTACCAGGACAGGCAATATTTGTAAATTTAAGTTATCGATCGTTAAACCTTTCAACCTATAAACGAAATATTCTATAAAATATAATCGTAGTAAAATTTGGTCGATCAAATTGTACGATAAATCGATAGTGTTACCATCTCACGAACTTTGTAATTCGAAAGGACTGATTAATCGTAGGTACGTGAAGCTGCGAATTCATTAACGTATTATACGCGACAGGCAGCGGAACGGAAGCCAAGATTCGATTAGTGTTTCGGTGCTGATGCGCCAGCAATTAACGCACAGTCGGCGTGTACGTACGTAGAAACTGGCTGTGCAGTCGCGTATATTTACGTTCGCCGCTAATGAGCGCGATTAAAGTCGCTAAAAGCACGCATTGGTAGTAAACGGAACTTCGGTCGACTTACCGACCGAGTATATTTCAAAACGGAAGGTCGTAAAAAGCTTTCGTGATATAAATTGCTTGTGTTTCGAGAGTTGGCCGATACAAGAGATTACTTTGCTCAGCAATATGATAATTCCGATCAATCGTATGTGGTGAGTTTCATTGATGTAAAATTTCGCGTTTACGCAGATCTCCATAATGACAGACACAGGATCGAGAACAGAAAAACATTTGATTCGTATTATGCGATTACGACGATGTTATTTAGAATATATTCTACGCATAATTTGCAAATAGGCTGAACTAATCAGTTTGTATTATCTATTCTCCTATTTCAGTAAAAATGAAGGTGAATGTAAGGCAACTTTACGGATTTATTTAGGTAGCAATAAACTTCCGGTGATTATATCTGCAAAAAAGTCGTCCAGACGGCGAACGCGTTAAACGTGTCCGTTTAACGCTCACCGCGGATTTAAGATTCAATATTGCCGTCCACTATTCCAATCTGGAAGGAACCATAAATTTTTCAGATCGTTCCGGCACGAGCTGGTCCATTTAAATATCAGTAACAGGAAACCAATCTACTCCATTCGGTTCCCGGAAATTACCTTCGCCCGTTGCCAGTTCGCGTTAGGTCTAACGTGCCTGGTTGGAAAAATAAATGCTTTGCAGCATTTCGAATCGTAAAAATCGCGAACAAATGAAATAAAACGCCTTTTCCTATTTCACTTTCCATGCAGTATCGAACAAACGTTTATCAACCGCGATCGGAACTTGTTAATAAATTTACGTATAATTACCTATACGTCAACAAATTTGATAATATTCCTTCGCATCGAATTCATTCGTCGAAATAATAGAAGAAGATCCTTTAAAATACGAACGTTTCGTTTTCGGTCTAGTATCGATAGTATTTTTATCATCCGGTTTTTCGTTCGAACTAAACACAATGCAAATACAAAGAGGACTTTTAAACCGTTCTGTATAATCTTTGTTAACGTTTATCCGTGTAACGAATGGTCCTCGATCTTTATCATCACACCCTAAATAATCACGAGCTTGTCACTTTGCGAAACATCTATATCTTATTTGTCCGTGTCTTCAGCGACTATCGAAACTCTGTATCCCGACGGTTTTACGCGGAAAAAAATATCGCTGTGTAAAACACGAAGATAAACCGGATTGGCTTCACCCATATATAAAATATAAGCTTCGCAGCGACGTTTGTTTCCTCTATTATTTACAGGAGCTAGCAGAAACGCGATAACCTGAATCGGACGGCGTCGAATCGTAAAGATTTAAAACCCCTGCAAATGTTAGAACGCGCTATCAGAAGATGTATAAATGCCAGCGAATCCCTCAACCATCATAGACATTCAACCTCATATATATTCCTCTATATACATATTATAGAAATGTATATCGCGTTGCATTATGCGATTTCATCGGATCTGCTGCTCCTTCGCCAGTGATATGTCCCGGTTTACGAAACCTCTTCCTTCTACTCTGCGAAATTGAAACGTGTTTATGGAAAACAGGTGTCGTAAGCAGCGAATAATGGATACACAGGCTGTCTACGTAAACCGACCGATTATCATCTTCCAAAAAACGAACAAGTAAACAAGTGAATTAACACAGATGGATATGATCTCAAAAAATAATGTCCCAACCATTATACCTATTACGACTACAGAACGTACCTACATCGGATCGATCATCCACGATACGGAGACGAACGAGCCTGTCTGTGATTTTCAGCCCCTTCTCGAACCACCCTAAATTCGTAACAAGGTAAATCGCTTAATTCGAGAATCGAGGGTGCCGCGCACTTCTCGGTCGAAATTGAGCGATCCAGAACGGTGGAAGGGTGGTGGTGGTTGAAGCTCGATACGAAGTCGAGTATTATCGCGACAATGAGATTCCGCCGCGACACCGGAAGCGGCAGGACACTCGCGACACGCAACGTCGCGGAAACAAAGCGCGACGATCTTGGTTATTTCGTACCTAAACGCGGCCCTCGTGGAAATGTTTCAATGTGGACGACATAATGGGTCGCCTAGCATGTGGTACTATCGCAAGGCCAGAAGGTAATAACTCATTGTCCATTGCTTCGCGAGTCTGCGAGTCAGGTACTGATGATTTCCTTCCGGCGCATCTAGGCCTCGCCTCGCTACGTTCCCGCCACCCAACCTGGCTATCCTAGCGCGAGGAACTACCTACACCTGATGGATAATCCACCAAGCCGGCCATCCTGCAGGAATGACGTCGCTTTCAATGATTTACCGAAAGCCGCTCGCATGTTCTGCTTTAAATTATTTAATGTTCTGTCGCCGGTAATTTGGATCAGTGTCGACGAGGTTCCGTCGTCGAAGAAGCGGATGTCTCGACGGTTGTGCGCTTGCCTAATGGAGATGCGAGATTTGGAGAACGGATCGTAAATAACGAAGATTTCGCTCCGTACATCTACGTAGGTATGACACTTACGTGACATTTGGTAATCGTGAGAACTCTTGAACGACACGTTTTACACAGACGGAATGGAGATTTATTAAAACAGGAAGTGCTCGAATCGGGAATTAATTAAATATACGTATAGACGGAAAAAAGATAAACCAGCGAAAGTCTCGATAAGGAAACTACTCGAAGACGAAGATTTGCTAGCAGAGTCTGTCGTAAAAATAAGAAATTTGGTTAAATAGACTGTTGGAATTCTAGGGAACTGGATCGATATCGTTGATATCGTCAGAACGTAATAGCAGCAGGCTGCGCGATGTGTAAATGGAAAACTTTTATCTCGGTCGCGATCACCGTAACGATTCAACTTCGTGACGAAGAGTCGAACGGTAGATAGGCAGCGTTACGCGGTGTTAGCCGTGTAGTCGCGATAAATTCGTATCGACTGACTTGCCCGGTGCCGGCAGATAATCCATCAAAACTCGTTCCGACAATTCACGTTGGGCCTAGTCGTGGCTGCCTCGTAACTCCGCGGCAGAATCATCGGCGGAACTTCGACGCGCCACGTTGTACGTTCTTGTCGTTGTCGTCGCCTTCTTCTTCGTTCAACGGGAACGCCATCCGCCGACGTGAAGTGTCGGATGATTGAACGGCGAGCTTAAAACCTGGAATCACTCGAACGGGGAAGCTAAAAGGATTTCGATAGAGGCGTCGAGCGTCAAGGAAAATGCAAAAGAAATGGGCAGGCAGCGGGGCTGGGGGAGCGGGAAAAGGGGGTTAGATGGGGAAAAAAGGAGTTAGAGAGAAGAAGCATAGGAAAGCACCGCGAACGAGCCAGGAGGCAAGGAGAAGAAAAGGAAGAAAGATGGTAAAAGGGGAAGAAACGCGGCATCTCTCTTTCATCGCAGCCGTGTCTCTGAAAATGCAGATGTTCCAACGTCGGCTTCCATCGAGTCTTCCCTCACCTTCTGTTATGCTACCACCGACGGCGCATTTGACAGGAATACGCAATAATCTCTGCTAGCAGTATATGGTGGCGCCTGTTGAGCATTCATCATACCTGTCGATTTCTACGGCGCATCTATCTAGACACTTTCGCTACCCGCTTTAAATTATCGCGTCTGTTCGTACGGACACGGACGCAGAAGCCTAAATGTACAGATCGATTCAAAAGATCTACTGGCTCTATTCCAGAGCGACGTTCGTGTGAAAAATAATTGAACCGTTTCGTTGCATGCCACGCGGTGTATCGTGCTTGTTAAACTTTGCCTTTATGCGCGGGAAGTTTAAGGACATGCAACGTGCAACTGTTGTATGGTTGTTAATGCATCGGGAAAGGTAGGACGTTTTAAGTAAAGACTCGCAACACTGTAAATCAGTTGCAAAAATTAGCTAAATAAGATATGTTACGTACGAGAATTTTTCTTTCTTCGATCATTTCTTCGAATATAAAATATAGAAACAAGTGGTTGACGAAAGATAATTGCAGAATCAATGCATCTAACTAGAATTATCAACAGAGGAAGTCGGACTGCTTCTTTCTGTCTATCACAATTTAAACCTTAACAAACCAGCCAGAATAGAAATATTTTTTCCTTCAAGTATACACATAGTGCAGGCCAATAATCGATAAAACGTCCTTATTTTCGCACGAGTCATTTAATTCCACCGATAGTTGACCCCGTTTGAAACAGCCTCTAGATGTATAGGTTATACCTAGTGTATATCACATGGCGGTGATGCAGTGATGCAACGTGGGTGCAACCAGTGGTGAAAATATAGTGTACATCGTGCGTTTTCCTGGCTTACAACGTATCGGCCGAGCGAGAAACGCCAGCTTCGATTCTCTCCTCTTCTCCTTTTGTTTCCATTTGCCGTTATATTTCATCGACTCCCACCACCTGAACGGCTGCGCTTCCAATCGTTCTTCTGATTTAAGCGTGCCCGTTTTAGAGTCTTAAAAAGTAGGATACGCCGCGAGCGTTTCTACATCGTCCAGGGAAATACGCTCCCGTCCGCTTAACGCCGTTGCTCCGTTCTTATCATTCTTCGTAACTTTTGCCGATGCCACTGGCGCGCAAGAAAGAAAGGAGAGAAAAAAGGAAGAAAAATAGATTCTCGGTACCGCAGCTTTTAATTTTTCGGCTTAAATTCTTTGTTAAATTCGTTCGTCTATAGGAAGTAGATTGCCCGATTCAATTAAGGGTCCGGAAGAAAACGCGATCAACGATGGAACGAGAAGTGGCAGAGCGGGAGTAAAAAAGATCGGCACGCGAGGGGGTGGAACTATTTCGCTTTAATTTGAAGCGTGAAAAATGGCCGTTGACCGTGGCTGTTTGTACAGATAGAAGAGGGGTATCGACCAGGTGGAAAAAATCGGACATTTTTCCACGATGATTTAGCACATCCTTTTCGGGATCGAGATCGGGAAACATATTTTAAACCCGAACGTCACGGCCATCTGACGATTTGCATCGCCATGAATTTACGGGCGTTATCGGTAATTCTATTCGTAGCTTCGTCCACTTTGGTTTTCGCGTTCTCCTTTTCTACGAAGGTCCTTGAAGCGAAGGCGACACGGGGCGAAGAAACGACGTCCCGCAACGACGTTTCTTCGTAAGTAAACGACGATAATTTAAATTCGAGGAACGATCGCGGGAAAATTAGCCGGGGGAGCGTTTCGTTTTACTACGCTCCTTGCTCCCCGAGTTTTACACGCTCTGGAAAGTATAAAAGAATAATTGAATTCAACCGGTAGAAAGAACCGTTGCCCCTATCTGCCGCTATCCATATTATCCTCTGCGCTTAGTCTAATACGAAATTAGCCCCTTCGGAGGCACTCTGAAACTGAAATCCGCTCGTTCTCCAAGAAAATAGTGGCCTGCTCCCCTTGTGGAATCTCCTAATCGGTAGGTTAGTTTAAATAACTTCCTATTGCTATTTTAATTTGGATAAATCGCTCTCGTTGCCGACGAAATTACAGTTCGTGCGCAGAGGCAAGGTTACAAAATCGCTTCTGCGTTCTGTTCCTCGAGCTGAAGTCTCAATTTATTATCGTTACTTGTCGGCACTCGCCCCTTGCTCTCTGCCGGTATCACCACGCTTACGCGTATAACTGAATTCATTTTTATAATTCGCAATATTTTTCATCGCGGTAATACTCCCAGCGAAACCTTGCACGGATTACTGTCGTCTAATTCGCGCGATAAGATATGACGCGAGTATTTTTATTATATTCGCGATTACATAGCACGGGCAAATTTCATTACTTTATCGAGACTCGTTGTAAAAATAACAATTATTCGGTTATTTTTGTCGAAGTTCTTCGTTTCCAGGAAGTAATTAATAATTGGAGAAATAAACGATGTGAACGTACGACGTGATAACGATTTCAATATCGGAAAACGTCAACGTCCAGGCAGCGAAATTAGGAAAATTAACGGACCAGCCTTTTATAGTTGGCTAGCAGTTTTAACACGCTCGAAACTTTATTACCAGCCGAAATATGAGGGAATAAAAATCGAGATATGCATCGTAAATTCTGCTACCGAATCGCGTGGCACTAGGGTTGCGTAAATTCGCTAAACGTCCCCGTAATTGCCGTTCACTGGATAATACGTGTGTTTTATTATTCAATTAAAACCCTCTGGAACGTTTCTTACGACCCGCCTGCCGGACCGGTGAGTTGCACGCACAACTTGCATGTACTACAACGCCGATAAAGTAAAAACCACGAAACACAGGTCAATTTGTCATTGTTCCTTTCTCTGCTGTTTCTGAATCTCATTTACGCGATTGACCGATCGACCAGATTACGCCTGTGTAATTTCTAGCATAATGGATATCGAATTGTGTCGATTGCACGCGTTAAAATTACCGCTTTGATGATCAAAAGTGCATTCAATGGCATCCGACCTGCAACAGGATTCTGTAAATCGTATAAATTTGATCAAAATGTACAAATAAAAATCCCACGAATACGAAAGTGTATTTGTCGAATTTGTATTCGCCGGATTCCGGATTGTTTGCGTTGAATTCTACGTGAATCTGAGAACTCTGTATCGTGTCCCACATGTATGGGGTTATCTGTACCTGTTCCCTTGGGTCCAGTGCCCTATGCGTCACGTTCTACGTGTCCGTGAAGGTCCGCAGTTGGTTTGCTTGAAATGCTGGCGCCTCTGTCCAGTTCTATCGTACCTGGATTATTCATGTCGTTTGTCGAAAGTCTGTTTCGCGACATACGACATTAAAGGGTTCGCGATATCGAGAATCTTAATGATTTGATGATCTCGTACAATACTATTCGAAAAAGTCGAGGGTTTAGCAAATATACAGGGTGGTTGGTAACTGGTGATACAAGCGGAAAGGGGGTGATTCTATGCGAAAGAAGAAGTCGAAAATATAGAATAAAAATTTAAAAATTTAAAGTTTAAAAATTTAAAAATTTAAAAATTTAAAAATTTAAAAATTTAAAAATTTAAAAATTTGAAAATTTAAAAATTCAAAAATTTAAAAATTTGAAAATTTAAAAATTCAAAAATTTAAAAATTTGAAAATTTAAAAATTCAAAAATTTAAAAATTTGAAAATTTAAAAATTCAAAAATTTAAAAATTTGAAAATTTAAAAATTCAAAAATTTAAAAATTTGAAAATTTAAAAATTCAAAAATTTAAAAATTTGAAAATTTAAAAATTTAAAAATTTAAAAATTTTAAAAATTTAAGAAATAACGTCAATCGAGACAACGATCTATAGTGAGATCCGTTATAACCAGACGAGCGAAAATTCAAAGTCGATTTTCTCGAAAACAAAGCCTCAAACGAAAAATTTTTATTCTATATTTTCGACTTCTTCTTTCGCGTAGAATCGCCCCCTTTCCGCTTGTATCACCAGTTACCAACCACCCTGTATATTTGCAAGTCAATGTTTCCTCGAATTTTCGCAAAAGCAAGGAGCGTTTGAAAGAGAACGCGTTACAATGCAATCAGCGAGTTTTATTTATAATCGACGAATTGTTTTCCAAACCATTGAAAAGATCGAAGATTTCCAAAAATATGAAGTAACGAAAGCAGCATCCACGGTTGAAAGCGTTTGTCCGATGAACGATAGCGCGTTAAATCTCATATTTATCGCTCCACGTTTAACTTGCTTCGCAACAGCTGGCACTGATTTATTTGTAAGATACGACATTGTAAATGGTTTATGCGCGATACATAAATCAGCGATTGACCGGACGAGAGGAAAGTCGGTGTAGAAAAGGGAACTCTGCTTTTCGCGGTTACGAGATACGTACACCGAAATCCGTGCCAGTCCCTCGACTCGCGCCTCCTGCATTTCGTTCTAAGTTGGATTGCTTCTAACTTTTATCTGAAATGCGATTTGTAAGGCGTTGAAACAGCCTGGTTCCACGCCATATGGACACGAACGAGGACCACAAATTCTTGGCGAGTCTGAAAGACGAATGGGCCAGCGGAAATTTAAATTCTATTTAGAATGGATTCGAAGATCCTAGCTCTCTTATAAGCTGACGAATAAAATATCGGTGCACCGAATGATGAATCGTTAATAATTATAGGGGAAAGCGTGTCAGGGATGGAATCTGGAATGCTGTGCCAGACAGCCAATTATAATCAGTCATGTCCCGGTCAATTAGCCAATCGAAGTATAGATCACGGTGAGTAATTAGAGCGAAACGTATATCTCAATTAACGGGCATATTAATTGGATACTAATTCCTACAACCACAAATTCAGGATCATGGAAAATTCCTATGTCTAACCGGACGTGCAATTATTCCATTGTGATATAATTCCTTCGTCGGACGAATTCACCCATGAAATCGAACTCGACGAATGTTACAGTAACCCGAAATTTATAATATCGTAAAAGGGTTAATAAAATCTAGCGCGATCTCGCGCGAAATTCAATAATGCGCCCGATGATAATATGCGTATTTTACGCGCTCCCTGGATCTATTCTATTCGCGCGCGACGTATTTCAGGTGTAGGGACGTAATCAAAATGTGTAAAACGGTCGGATGACCAACGACAATGCGAACCGGCCTCGCTGACATAGCGTGAAATTATATGGTATTCGCGTTGGTCTTTTTGTCGACCGCTCAACGCTTTAATAACGTCGCTGTTCGGCCGATGTGCGCGAATTCCACGTCATAATTTACGATGACTTTGACGAACTGATCGACCGCATTGTAAATTACTTCTAGCATTTGCCGATATCGAGGCTTCGCTCTGTCCCAAAAAGCTCATCCGCGCGATTGCGGCAACGCTTTTCGTCTTCGTATTTGCATTTTTACGAGTAACAGCGATGTGCAAAGCGAGAAGCACGCGTATTGTAGCGGTTTCGCAAACCGTGAATCTTGATCGATTTTCGATGATAAATATTCCGCAGTATCGTGGCACAGATGTATCTTGCAGGAAATATGTGTCATTAAAATATGTGGACCATTCGTGTAGCCACCAGGAAAATATCCAAACCGAGTCGATGAAATATGATTTCGCGTATCGGCACCAACTATTTGATTATTCGATATTCGTCATTTGTCACTGAAGATGAGCTGCAAAATGCGAATAAATTAATGCACGCACGTTCTGAAAGAGAAGCGAAGGTTGTCTAGCGTAACTGGAATATCTATCGTCTGTTCAACGAAATTGTATTTCGTAGGATTATGTGGATGCCCCCCGGGCGTCATCGATGAACGACGAACAAAAGCAACTTCGATCCTTCTGACTCTTCCCTCGGATATTTACTTTATTTTGTGGCAGATTTCGCGGCGCGCGTCTTCGCCATCCGCTTTGGACAGTACGTTTTAACCGAGCAACGAAGATTATGGTAAAAAGGTCGACCGACAAACGCAGTTACTCCGTCGGTCTTGGAAGAGGTTTACAAATTAGAGCGCATTCTTGGAAAAGATAAAAATCAAGGCAAGCAAGGACGCGGAAGAGAGTGAGAGTAATGGCCGGGAGAAACACGATGTTATTAAAATCCAAAGTCGGCAGTGGGCAAGTCTAAGGACGCGGAGATATTGAAATATCAGGATTTGCCGGCGTTCGTGCGAAGAAACGAGGAAGCAAGGAACGCGCTACGAAATTCGAACGTACCTTACACGTACACACGCGTGCTGCTGTGTATCGAACGTCGGATGGAAAGACGCGAGAGTAGTCGGTCGTCCGACAACGAAAGAAAAGAGGAAGGAGAGAAAGTGAAGACAACGCTGGCAATAACAGAGTACACGTCATATTAAATCCTGTTGAAATGCTTTCTTATTGAGTTGGTTGATATGCGGCTTAACGCGTCGAGGGTGGTTGACACCGGGGTGAATTATTTGGGACGGAGAGCGATGGAATAATCTCGACTACTTGCACCCCTTTTCGAGACTAGTAGATCAAGGACTCAGGCACTATCCATGGAAAAACTAAAAGCGTGCTTCCTCGTAGCTATATGGTCAACTTCGATTTATTCGAATAATTGGATTATCTTTGAGGAAAATAAAATTGGCTGTCGTTAATCGTTAGAAGAGTAGCAGAGGTGGATTTTGCGCGAGGAGCTAGACAAAGCACGACGAAGTCTTTATTATGTGGAACAGACGGGATAATAGATTATCCTAGGTTGCTTAATATTAGAGAGCTTTCCATGATTGATGCGCTCTCCGCTACAAGAGCACAGCTTCCAACCCTGTATAAGAAAATATTTATTGTTCTCAAGACTCTAAGCGTGAACCATTTCAGACTACGCTGCGGAATGTTGTAAGCGAAGTAATTCTTGATGCGTTGTGCTGAGTGGTAAGTAACCTACATCGAATGAATTTAACATTTCGAATCGTAGTATTTCTAGTATTGCAGTAGGTGCTAGTAGATTCGTAAGAAAATAAAGCGCAGCGTGGGCCAGAGAAAATATTCAAAATTGCTCTAAACGTTAGAAAAAGCAACGGGATAAATAAAACTAGGAAAGAAATACTCGAAGGTAACGGGACACAATTTAGATAATTCGATGTTCATAGAATTACATTTGGAATATCCTTGAGCAAATGGTCCATCGCGAGTTCTCACAAAGGAATGGGTCGCGACTTGATTGACCAAAGGATGCTGGAACACGGCCTGGCCCATCCAGAAGCCCTCGAATCTCAAGATAGCCAACTACGAAATCGTGGAACTTGCATTTTAACAGATTACAAGAACGCAAAATTGTCCACTAACGATTTTGAATAATTGCCAGCACTTTACACGATAATTAGAGTGCTCGTCTTTGTTTGATATTTTATATCAACATTATTCATGTCGTGAGATAAGTCTGAGATAATTTTGAACTGTCTAAGCATCGTTCTTCTACGCTTGATTTCTCATTAGGACGAGATGGTTAACCAGGCACAATTATGGATGCCTGACATCGAATAATGGGGCTCTACGGTTAGGTTGGGTGTTTCTGATTATGTTCAAAGTCTCCAACGAGTCATCAGTCTCGGCGCACGACGTGCATCGAGGCCAAAGTATGGGCTATAACTGATACTTATATCCGAGATTTGGTTGCTTGTAAATTAGTGTATAATTCAGTTTTTGTTAACTTCTTACTGCACAACGATCCTGAACCAATAAACCGATGCTTTATTGTGTTTTGATAAAAAAATATAACGTTCCGCGTTAAAGTATGCAACGAACGATGTTATTTCAACGGGACTGCGGAATTACGATATATTAATTATAACTTTAATTGTAAATATTGAACTCTTTTCTCTAACGAATACGATCGCAGATATTATTACTGTACAGAAAAATAAAGACTTTGCCGGAGAGTCGTTTAAAATTGCCTTTTAAAGAGTAATTGTGCAATACTTGTCAAAGCGAATAAAATATATTGCCAGGTAAACTCCAATATTACCGATATCATTTGTTCTTTGCTTGACGGATGATTACGGTTGGACCATTTTTAAACAATGCAAATTTAATCGCTTTCTCGCGTTCAGGTTGTTATTCTTTATTTAAACCTTCATCTGGATTTTCCTGTTAAATCGTACGTCCTGGTAAACTTTCCACAAAAAATCGACGAACGTCCGAAACGATACAAATTTCAATTACAGGAAATTTTTAGTTTCGGATACAATTGAGAGCTGCTATTTAACATAAGCGAGCTAAAAGAGACCTGTTTACTGTGCATAAAACGAATTGATTAAAACAATTATTACCTTCCACTGATCGCGTTACGTGATATTTTCGCGTAGAATAAAAACAGACTAGCGAAACGAGGTAAATAATCGATTCGTTCGCCGAACAGTCGTGACAGAACTATTATCGAAACTGATCGACGAGCAAAGAAAGAATCCCGCGCAACACATTCGAGTGAAACGATTCGTCTACTTGAAACTGAGAATCACTGGCCGGCTATAACGAAACTCGGAACAGTATCAGTAACTGGCGAGCTTCTGTTCCAGTCAGTGTACTCAAAATTCTGACAGTTGTAATTAATACAAGCTTTGACCATCAACTACGCCCGCTCTGCCTACTCTCAGACACGCCGCATCTCTCAAAGTTTCTCAACGCTGCGCTGTGTAATCTGACTTCCCTGTAGACGGAAAATCGTATCAGAACAGGTTGCGCGTTAAGGGAAAGAAAACGAAGATTTATTGAATTACAATTCGATCGTTGAAGCGAAACAAGTATGGGTACCGTAGTCGATGAACTTTCTTTGCAACGCGTATTACCAGGCGATAATTAATTAGACATTGATCGGGACGTGCCATTGGTAGTAAACCATCATCAATCACGTTTGTAATTCGTGAGTTAATTTGCGTGATAGGATACGCTACGTTCAACATTTGTTTGGTCAAGCCGGCGCACGCTACGAGAATTCGTAGGAATGTTCGTAGAAACGAGTTCGGGATAGTTCAGAATGATTTAATTGGTTTCGAAATACGATACGCGTGTCATCTTACAGCGAGAGAAATACGAAATACAGGCAACTGTTAGGAAAGGATCGCCTAATAATAGTTATCGAATATTTGCTTTTGGAATTGATATATAATTGATTCGTTCGTTTAAAAAATTAGTTGAAATAACTATTTAGAATTTACATGGCTGTTAATTAAAACTTTATTTTACTTTCGCATCCACGGAAATGTCTGCTATCCATTGAACTTCTTTTCAATCAGCGAACTGAAAATTCCGAATTGTGTAGCTAGAAAATGTTCCAACTAAGGGATCGTCCATTCTACAGGCTGACAATGTAAAAAATGCACTCGTGGTTCGACTGGCCCTCTCGATCAACCAGATAAAATTCAAAAGGGACTAAAATCAGGCCACGTTCACGTGCAACCAATAGGCGGATACTTTTTACGGTCAAACCACTCGTGCTTGATTCCCAGAGCCGTACACCAGGAGAAAGCGTTCAGTGTCTATCTGCTCTAGATAGTTGGCCTATTTGTCTTGTTTTTGTCCTGGAAATAGCGCCGGTCAGGCCAGTGCCGATGTTACAATCGTGAATGGACCATGAACACGGCCATTGTTACCGCACTAGCCGCGAGTCACCTGCAGTTTGCGGGGAATTAATCGAGCCATAAGCGTGACATTCGCGACGCGCTTTTCGCATGATGAAAATTTTTAATCGCTGTCGATCGAATAGTCCTCGTCGAAACTCGTCCGACTAGATCTCTCGACAAATGGGATTATCCTCTTTCTATCTACGAGATATACGATTAATAATGCAAAGGATAAAGCGTCCGTAAATGAGGTTAGTCAATATTACGCGTAAAGTGTTATAGTATATTAACAGCGAATTACTTTAATAAGTAATTTGCCTGCGATTAACGACGATGCGATAGTGTGTTTACGATAGCCGTATATAAAAGTTGCTATATTACGTAACGCACAAGACGAGGTCTTTTAATGAGAGTCTTTAGCGTCAAATTACAAAGGTACTTGCAACGAACACCCTTAAACGTGTCGTAAGTAAGTTGCACGATGCACCGAAGAAAAATAGTCATTCTCGACGCAGCAGATAAATAAGAACATTTGCAGCGTGGCGTCGAGATTATCATCGGCTGGACTTTCAGTATGTCCTAAACATTGCCAACGACATAAATCACACGGTTCTGGACGCGAAGATTAGTTTAACATCGTGGGTGGACTACTTTGTATCTTTTGCAACATATTCACATACATTTTTCTTCGTCGTACGGTGTACACCGGCAAAAAGCCGAAGATAAATCGCCGTTCAGAGAAATATAGAGGAGGCTTGTATACGCAAGCGTCACGACGCCACAATCGTTTTCACTTTCCCTCGCTGAGGAAGGAAACTTAGCAGAAACATTTATGGCGACCTTTTCTTACGGGACGACGAAGAAAAGGGATCAGCTTGCTCCTTTGTTTTTACGACTTTCCATCCCCAAAATCTCCTTTCGCCTTTATATACTGTTTCGCAAATTCGGCCGAGTAGCCCGGTCTGGCAAAACAAACGTCGCTCTCGACTTGTCAGTCGCACAATTTTATTTGATTCACAAGTTTTGCGGCTAGGAACGCTATAAAAGCGGGTCGAACCATTCGCATGCTTTTACGCTATAAAATTTTATTATTTTTCCCTCCCTCTCTTCTTTCATCTCTATCCATCTCGTCTAATTTCTATCCTCTAATTTTCATAATGGAATATCGTAGGATTGACGGTTAGCAAATAAGAACGAGAATAAAAATTAACGTTATAATACGCACGAGAAACTGGGACATCGAGGTTTTCATCGCCGAGCAACCGGCTCCCTGTCTTATTCAATTTCCGCGGAATTCATAAAGCCTGAACGAATTACTTCCAAGCAATGAACGGCCCTGATATAAAAAACGCTCGACTACTCTCGCCGTATCTCGGTAAATATTCCCCCGGTGTAATCGGCGATAACAACATAGCTTGTTTGCTGGCGAGTTAACAGTACTTTTCTCTCGTAAGGTCTCCTGAAGGCTTTTGGTAGTTCATCTTCTCTCGTCTGAACATCTTACCTTCCTGCCCATTCCGCATTCTTGCTCGTTGCTTTAACGAGTTTTTATTGAATTCTGTCCGATCATCGTTAACGAACTTGCCTAGACGAAGAAATTTACCTACTGACGAGGCGACCCGTTGGATGTAATGTTTCATGGCGGAGGTGAAGACACGTTAATCGGTCGTGAACGAATTCGCAGCGACGCGAGTGCGTTCGTCATTCGTCATTGTGCGCGAAACTCCTGTCGAAGATAGAATCGGGTAATGCGTCCGTACACCGGCCTGCAGTTGCCGCGATGCGGAATACTAATTTCCCCGTAAACCGAATGTCGAAGGCAATCCGGGCTAACGTCACCGACAATGAACGAAACGACGCTACTAACGCGAAACTGTGGTTTATTAAACCGACCAAGAGCCAAAGGTAACGGTGCACGCACGTCATGCATTTACACCGCTGACCGTGCTTACCTTCCTTTCCACGGATTATAATAATATTCTATAAGCGAAGATTCGCGTTGGTCCTCGAATGAACACTTCACGATCTACTTCCAAACGTGTTGGAAAAATGAAGGTAGAGAAACGAGAGTTTCGCGATTGAGATATAACGTATACGCGTTCGTCGATGAAATGTTAAACATCGTTAAAAATTTACGTAGGAATAAAGTTTAATTATGACTTGCGACAGAGGAAATTTTATGGAATTTTTGTACGCGAGAAGGAAGGCAAATTGAACATTCGGTAAGAAATATTACGCTAATACATATCGGATTACGAATTCAGAAATTTAAATAAATTAATTTTATTACGTAATTCGAGGGTGCAATCTCCTGTTCTTAATAAGATACAGGTTTCATAGATTAATGCATTATTCCATAATGATCATTAACGCTGCCCTGTCGTTAATGAATCACGTGAATAATTAAAGCGTTGTTATAATATTATAATGGAATCGAAGCGTTTCGCTTACAAAGCATGAATGAAAGACAATGAAGAAGTAAATAACAGGCGGTAACGATGTTATTATAACGATATTAACGAACGGCGATCTCTTATCAATGTACTATCGTTAATTCTAATGTTGCGCCAACGAAATTCAAGAAAGTTTACCCACACGGACGTATATCTAAATTAATTACAAATTTTTCTACTGTGT
Organism: Bombus impatiens; assembly: GCF_000188095.3. Lineage (NCBI taxonomy): Eukaryota > Metazoa > Arthropoda > Insecta > Hymenoptera > Apidae > Bombus > Bombus impatiens. Next base: position 511,197 of record NT_177880.1, on the reverse strand, counting down.
CGTTTAATTTCGATCGTATATATCATTCATGTAGATTATTAGGCAACTTTTTTTAGCAATCTTTTGGAGATACACTCACGATGCGACAAAATGCAGAATGCAAGCGGCGTTTCGTGTCTATAAAATCAAGTAAAATACTAAATACTTTTCGATTTTATTCCTTCAAGACTTTAAAAGACATTTTTCAGTGTTCCACGACACTTTGATACATTAAAGTCCATTGTGCAGTTAGTTACAGTTCGTAAACTTGACGCGCATCTTTCATTCGCTTTTAAACGCATACATTCGCACAGTTCTCCAAACTTCGATCTACTTCTAAACTCTCGAAACCACCGTTCCATTCAAGCTTCCAGTCACTCTAAGACATACCATCTAAAAATCAGCCAACCCCGCAGGAATACTAAATAACGCCGAGTTTATCACTAACGCGCGTAAATCGATGAGATTTCAAAGATAACGAAATGTAATGTCAGCGAACCGTTCGTCAGGTTCATAATTTGGAATATCAATGAAATTTGAAAAAGTATCGAAGAACTGTACAAAAATAACAGCGACAAACCTGCATTCTTGACGTTTTGCTTTTATCGTACATGTACTTTGGTCAAGAAACTTGACGAAGAATTCGTGTTTACCGAAAGCAAATTTCTCTTTAATTTATAATCCTAGATCAGCAATGAATTTCAACTCAGTAATGAAACGTTTCAACGGTAGAAAGGATCTTCCCCTTTAATAAGTCGGAGGTTCGATCCCGGAATCATCTTGAAGTTGGTCCATGGCCAGCAGGTCTGTGTTTATACGGATACATGGTTAATCACAGGTTAACCGTGAGACCGCAACCCCTACGTCTAATGGCACCTGAGCGGCCAGCCGTGCATTGTTACTACGTTGCACATCAGAGTGTTTGATTAATCATTGGCTCAGCTCGTGTAATCCAGCTGTTAAAGCTGTGCCTGCAGCCTTCCAACCGTGTCTTGTATACCAGTCCGCGTCCTTCGTACGTACGTGCACCTGTTTGTCCTCTATCTATGAACGTGCAGTATATCGAATCTCGTTTAAGGTTCCAGTTGACATAGTTACGTGTCAGCTGCGCTAAAACGCCAGGCGAAACGTTTCGGAGTTTAATAAGATACGCGGCGTTGATGTCACGCTCGACCAGTCTGTCGAGACATCGTACGAAGACAACGGTCCATCGCAAAAATCCTCGCCTCTTCAGTCTCTCTCTTCTTACTCCTTTTCTCTTCTTCACCCGCTCCATTCTCTCCGTTCAACCCTCTTGCCTTGTTTCTTTTCTCTTTTCCTCTTTTCTTTTCTTTGTCCTGCCTCCATTCCCCTTTCTGGCTCATAAATCCGTTTAAAAGCTCAGGATTTATGTCGTCGCGCGGTCATGCGCGCGCTCTCTACTTCTCTTCGTCGCTCTCTCTTCCGCACTCCATCGTGCAAGTCCGCGTTCTTCCTACTACACCGACCGACTGTTTCGGACGGTTTTCGAGAAAAGATCTCAAGATCCACGCCACGTCGGTTTCTTTCGTTGCTTGGTTCTTGCCTCGTTCGGTTCATATCCAGATCTCGAATCAACTCGACCAAATCGCGATAAAATGGCCACGCGTTTTGCATCGCAATTAAAACTTAATTCCCTTAAATCCTTATCAATTCTCTGTCTCCTATCCTCTCCATGAAACGAAGAACCGTCTCGCGAAGTCGTACATCATCCTTATACGAGACTTTCACGCGGAGAAGATAACGTTAACCGACTACACGAGTCGCGACTATCTTAGTGCCTTCCAAATGTAACACGTTTTCGCGACGCGGTTGCAAATTCAATAAGGAGCAAGTAGGAAACGTGTTTTATCACAAGGCAACGAACGTTTTCTTTTATTTCCGAGGATAAGACGACGCGAAAGTGCCGGCAAAATTTTCAGTACGTGCCACTTCAACCGTTTACGTCGTTAACGGGAAGCGGCGGACTTGGAACAATCGTGTACTTCAACTACTCGTTATTAAAACGATATTTACACGTTGTCGTTACAGGCCAACGTCGATGGCAACGAAAGCGTCAGTGTGATTGCGACGCAGAATAATTTGGCGTAAGAAAACGTCGCGACGTCTGTCTTGCCTCGGAACGCAGCCATTCTCAGTTGGAAACGAGTCGATGAATTATTTAACGCGTTCGATAACTGTTCGATCAATGTCTCTATAATTATCAGCATCGAAAAGAGGGAAATTCTACGCTTGAAAAATTTTAAACACGATAATTGAATAACAATTTGGAAGCGTAATAATAGGAGAGCGCGAAATACGTTACGTATTACATTTTCCACAGTTCGAGACTGTGCATTCAGTTATACATTCTGTTTGTTCGTTTCAATCCAATCGGCGTGAACGAAAGGTCGCGTGAAATACGACCAGTGGCGAATGCGTTATTTATATAGCATTGGCGACGGCGATAAATAAGTAAAACGGAGAGGCGTTTCAACGGGACGCCGCTATCTTGAGCGACATCACGGTTCGTCGTCGAGCGTCGTTAGAAAAACCGGAACCGGCAATTAAACGCGACGGCATAATTTATAGCGGGAACATGCGCGCGTAAACGTGACTCCATTAAATCAAATTGTCCAATTAGTAGAGCTTTGTTTGTAAAACGAGAAACGCGGTCCGATTGATTTTCCTTCTCTGCACACCTCGTCGTCGCGGGTCACGGTACGATCATTACTTCCTCCCGCTGGATATAAAGTACAGCGCGATAATGCAATTAAATACGACGCCTACTGTTCCCATTGTTCATCGGGGGAAAAAATCTCTACCGATTCGATTCGTCGAAATTCCAAATTATAGCACGACAGAATTTAATTACTTTTCTGTTTTGGCGATTTATCGCAATGCATTCCGGCAACCATTCAACGATTGACAGAGAATGAAGAATTAAGTTGTATAGTACTTTGACACTATAGTATCTTTTATTATAGTGTATTTTATTTGTATAGTATTTTATATAGTATTTGTATATATTTGTATAGTATTTTATTATATTTATTATAGTATCTGTATAGTATCTTTTATTGCATAGCACTGCGATAATTAATTTCGCTTTGATAATTCACGACGTATTTTATGAATTTTGTAATTGGCAAATATGTTTTCAGGGAAATTTTTATCCTTCCTTTTCCTCTTCCCCTTAAATCTTTTTATTTTCTAAATTCTATCGCGTAGATATTACAGTGTAATTTATCCGTACGATACAACCTACATTCCCTGTCCTAAATTTACCGACAGAAAAACCTTTTGCACGGAAGATTCGATGAAAAGTACACATACGCGTTTGTACCATCCTCAGAGCGGAGGTAAGGCTAATGAGGGCGCAAAGAAAGAAGCGAAATATCAGAGAAACTTTACAGAGTAAAAATCCTGACGAGCCTTTCTAGTGCGTAATCCGTTTGAAACACATACTCGTGTGGAAAACGAGCGCGCGCGAACGTTGTCAAGACTATCGGCAAGCATTTCGTACGATCCTCTGTGTACTAAGTGGTCGTGAACGAGCCGCAAATATCGGTCTCTTTGCGAATTCTCAGATGATTCGCAACGAAACTTAAGTGGCCTTCCTTTCGATCATGCGTGTACGAGTGAAATCAGTGTGGAAGTTTTCAAGTTACGGCGCATCTCAATTTAAGAATTGCCTGAACGAAACGTTAGAGTTAGTTTAAGTAATAATAAATTTGTAAAAGTGACAAGTAAATTTCGTAAATTGAGGGTGCTAGTAACTAACGAGAGATATCGTGTTTAATTTAGCGTATAGCTATACCTCTGGTCCGGGTAAAAGAGTTTTTCCTTCCTTTTTTTAATTAAGTACCTCGTGGCAACGAAGCGTGATGCAAAAGGAGTCTTTTACCACGAACCTTATGAGAAACAACGATCACAGGACGGACAGAGCTTTCAGAGACAGCGTAACCGAGAGCTTCCACAGCGTAAATGTTGTAACATTATCCGGTAATTGAGGTCGTTATGTGCTTGCCGGTTTTCGATGTTGCTTCGGCTCGAGCACGCTCCGAAGGAATTCCTCTGTCCATCGATTTCATCCTGCGGTTCACACATGCACTATTTCAGCAATTATCAACGTTAAAGCCGTATTTTTCCAAGATATCGAGATTCAAGTTTTCGTCGCGATACGCTACCAGCAGGTCGTGTCGCGCCGATTACCAAAGAGATATTGAAAGTTAAAGAGGACGATAAGGAAGAGAGGAAATTCCATAGCTCTTCGAAAGTTCGATCTTATAAATCTACTAGCGAAGATAGCAGCGCCGAGCGAGCCGTAAAGATTTAGCGTCACGACTCTTTGGAAATTACCGGCCGACAAATTCGTCGCTCGGCGTCCGAAAAATAGCCGTCGACCCGGCTGTTCCTTCGAGAAGAAACGGGATACGAGCAGGCGTGTTTCTCGATGGAACTTTTAAAGAACGATCGCTCGGGAGCTTTCCGCGCGTCGCCGTGATTAGAAAAGCTCACAGGGAATTGACCTTTCCGGCATAAGCGGTGCATTGTCTGTCACGTTGCCTGTTAGCTGGAGCATCTGGATTCTCCGGGAAAAGCCAGCAACGTCAACCGGTTAGTTATGGCAGAAGCGACACAACGAGAGGAAAGCTTCCTCGCCAGGCTTCTTTTACGCCAACGAGTCCTTTCGTCGTCGTAACGGTCGCTGAGAAACGGTTAATTACCAACAATAAGATCGCTTTGCGTTTACTTACGATCCTGTGCAATCTGCGACGCAAACGGACGACAATATTCTCTCTCTCTCTCTCTTTCATTCTCTTCAAGATGCCAACAGCGCAGCGCGCAGATACGCCGTGTAAGCTTTTTCCGTTTCTATCCTGAAGATATGTCCGTCCGAAACGAGCCAACTGCTTTTGTTCACAAAAGACAAAGACAGTTTATCGCTTCACAAGGCTTCTTCGTAACATTCGCGAACCACTCGGCACGCGAGGCAACATTTCCGAATTTTTAAACTGACCAACATTGTCGCAAGGCTTGTAATAAACAATGTAGGATCGACTAGCCGAACAAGGAGTAGGTATTATAGTTGCTAGAAGTGTAGGCCAATTTAATAAATGATTTATTAGCGTGGAATTTTATGCCGCGTTCATTTTGCAATCGAGCTAAAGCGCGACGGCGCCGCTCATTCTCATGGACTGCGCGAACATCTTGAAGAAAAGTTAATGTTCTCGGCGAAAGGCTCGTTATTTCAAGCTTGAATATTCTAGCCGCGAACCAGCAGCGTTTTGATGGACGCGTGATCAACCACGAGCCCGTGAACGTGCCAGACTGGTTAGTTGCTGCTCTTCGCTCCCTTTTCCCACACGCTCGATCCAGTCGCTGAAAAATTTCTCCAGCGACTCGATCGTAAAGTTCGAAAATTCCACGAGCGTAATAACTCGGTGACCAAATGTTTCGCGCTGGGATACTTCTTTCATTGTAGAGTGACTCTTTATGGCGCGTATAAAACGCTCGCACTCGGACTCGCTGGCTACACAGCGGAAAGTTAGTAATATCAGTGTAACCCGGAGCGTTATTTCTTGCGTACCGTGAGCGGAATTAATTAAAGGGTTTTTGCGTCGCTCTGCCGCCTGCCCCAACCCCTCACCGAGTCAGAACAATCAACATCGCTCCGTTGCTCTAATTGATGTTGTTTTGTGCTCCGCGTCCCATTTCGAAGACGTTCCACCGATAGATAACCGATAACGCGAACCAATGTTCGCTCTACCTATCACACTGCCACTTTTTTCACCAATGATTCGTTATCGTACGATTCCCACTAATTTAATCATTTCTCCTTTTTTTCTCGCCATATCAAGTGTGCGCGTTTCACGGTGGAACACCGTAAAGTATTTATCCGACTACGTTTTCTACGGTTAAAGCATTAAAGCACGCGTCATTTCCGATGACGTTTTTGTAAATCGAGATGGATAGTAGATAAAATTGACATTCTCCTTCGGTTAGTAAAGAGTAATTCAAAATTATTTGAAAATTATTAAAGTGAGAAAAATTAGATTAGGTTAATCTCGATGTAAAAAAGAAGGGACTAAACTTAGTCGCACTGTTATTTAAAAAGACACGGCGCAATGGCCGTTGAATCGCTTTTTTGCTGTTTGCTCAGTAAAGAAAGGGCCATGGGAGTGAGATTTCTTCCGGGCAAGACGGATGGAAGCGCAACAGAGAAACCAGAACCATTTAGCAAGAGATAAAATGTATACACATCGGGGAGAACGACTCGCTTGTAGAATTTAGCTGGTGTATGCGGTATTGTGCTGTTTGTAGCATGGCAGCTACCATATTTCTGGATTTATGCTGACATCGTGGAAAATGTATCGTGTAGTAAAGCAGGGCGACACGAAGACCTTGGCCAAGTGCAAAACGGAAGCCGACCGAACAGCGTCCTGATAATTTACTAATGTTCCATAGTCGTTTCTGTAAACGAGACTCACTCCGACGATGCTCTCGCCTTGATAGTAGCGTGCGATTAAGCTCCCCTCGCCGTGAAACTGAACGAGCACTTGCGATTCTCAGTGATGTTTCAGATACGACATAAACGAGAAAGATGGAAATTTTCTGGTTATCCATTTGCTGTAAACCAGACAAATAGTACCGCCGGTATCAAGAGAGAAATACCAACGATAGAGAATTAAGAATAACTTGCATATAATTTACATTTATCAAACTTATGACGAATATAATGAAATTACAAATGTAATTAACTCGATCTTTCTATTCGAGATAGAGCGACTACAAAAAGCGAGCATTTACGTGTTAATCAATTAGCTCGAAATATATTAAATTCGATATCAATAGCTCGTATTATACTAGTACTTCGAAGTATGATAATTTCGTATGGCTACGGGAATATGATGCTACGAAAGTGAAATGTAGAAGCTGATTAAAAAAATGTCTCGTTAGAAAATAAGGGTATGTACAACTGCTTTTTAAAATAATATATTTTCAATATGAAGAAAATGTTAGGAAAAACCAAAGGTTTTCATTCTATAATGGAAACAACAATGAAATGTCCAATTTCAAGTTTAATTTTATCTACTTCAATGAAATCGATATCGAGCGATTCGCGATATATACTACCCTCTATTAAACGACCCCGATTTCGTACAAAAGTGAACCGGCTGGATTCACGTGCACGTACGTATACATACGTATGTGTAAATATATATATATATCGACGCAAGGAAGGTCCGGGAAAGTCCACGGGGAGTAACGACTCGTGACTACTTTTTGCATAGCGAATGCTTAAAAGACGGTGGAGAAAGTAGCTGCGACGTGCGCGACGAAGCAAGGGCTGCAGGGGCCACGAGAAGAGCCTATACAGGTATGCTGCTATCCTTTCGAAAGACGTATTTGCTTACATTTCCAGCCCTTCTTTTTTCTTTCCCGTCGCTCGCCGACCTTCCTGTGCCGGATCAATGCTGGTCATATTCCACTGCGAGTGGAGTAGCTCTTTCAGCCGGCGGAGCTTTAATACCTTCGCTGTGTGTATTGTCTTCCCGTTTTCTTGAACCAGTCTGTTACAGGAATAACTGTGCGTTCAACGGTTGTATGGTATAGTGGAAATTAAATCGCGCTTATCGGTGTCTACTTTTACGCGTTCAACTTGTCAGAGGATTTGTGGAACTCGTTACGTGTAAAGCATACGACAGGTTGGAAAGTAAATTAGAGTTTGAAAGCGCGTTTTAGAGAGTTGAAGCGTCCCAAGCATCGAAGTATATGTCGTAATGTAAACGAAGGATGGTAAATGTTAAATTATTTCTTTCATACAAATGCAAATGTTTTCATCGTCGAAGATATTTGGAAATTTTTAACGTAATTAGTTGTAAATGCTGGTATTCGTTAGGAAGCTTTAATCAGCTTCTATGCTTTTTCTCGACTGCCTTTTACCAGCTTGTGCCAACGGAAAGTTCATTTTATTAAGTGTCATTCTCGAGGAAAGCAAGGAATCTAGTAATTTTATTGCTCGGGACCCAGACTCCGGTTAAGTTAGCATTGCCAGATAAACGTTCCACTCTCTCTCTCTAGTTTCACCTCCTCGTTTTCTCTTACTCGCTTCTAATCCTCTCTTTTTCTCCTCTGATGGACCAACCCTTCCTATCTGGATTCCAAGAAGCACGGTCGAGGTTGTGAAATTATTAATGGTATCCTTGGACGTACTGTTAATTGACTCGGATTTTATTACACTCGCGATTCGACTCTGCTAAAGGAAGAAGGAGTTGTCGCGAAGAAGAGGCCAATGATGGATCGTCCTCATGGTAGAGGAGTTTCCTCCAGCTGGGTTCCGCTCTATGAGCAACATTTTTGAAACTCAATCATCCGTATCGGCTACCATTCAGACAAGGGTACAGCCAGGACAAATAAAAACACAGGAACCATCGTGTCGGTCGGAGAGGGTTGCACGCGATACTTGCTTCGTCGTGCAATGATTAATCGTTTCCTGGACGATATAATTAGCCGCGTAGCTCCCTATCGATCGAAGGATTTGCAAACAATCGTCCCGTTCCTCGGAATTATTCAATCGCCTCGTCTAACGGTTCTCGCTTTTTATCGTCACGAATGGATCACGCTAGACAGGCATTAAACACGATTAATTGGCGAAATCTGTCAAATGCATACCTGTTGCATCGAATCTGTCAGGATCCCGTTGTTAAACCGCGACAACTCCATTGCGTGTCGATCTAATGCGTCGAAAGAAAGTCTTCTATTCTCACAGTTTCCCTATTATTACAAGACAAACTAAAGCTTAACTAAGACTAAGACCGTCTCCTTTGTATATCTTTTTTCGAAATTTCTGTCTATGTCTACAACGTTGTTCAACGTTGGCAAACTCGACGACTTGTTTACACTCGAGAATCCTGTTCTTCAACGATTGAAGCGCTTCTCACGGAAAGTGGATCTTTGTTATAAAAGATTTGAACTTTTCCATTTTCCGAGTCATTCTGTCAGTTTGCATAAAACGGCAAGGGCTCAGACAACAGGTAAGTATACTTTAAACAAAATTTGCATAATAATTCCCTGTGAAAAGCTTTTATTTACTAAAGCAGCCTGGTCCCACCTTTGGCGCGCTCGTTGCAGGCTATGCAACAATGCGCGTAATAAATGCGAGCTATGCGGCGCGGTGTTTCGCACGAAGAAGAAGCGACAAGGAAAAGAGTCCACGACATAGGTAATGCATTATTTTAATTTCGCGCCTGTCTTTTTTCCCCCCGCGTATCTCGGCTACTCTTTAATAACTCGATGCTCGCATTGCTCGCATTTTCGTCGTTCTCGTATTTCCAAGCTGTCCGTATCAAAATGATATAATGCATAAATCTTTTTTCCACGACCAACGTGGGGACCGTGATACCTTTAAATTACCTTGCGCACTGAAAATTGTTTCATTGTTTCATCGAACGCCGAGCGATCGGCGTACTTTAAACGACGATGCCATTGTTATCATTTCCCGGATAAAACATTTACGTGTCAATTACAGCCCCGTGGCAAAGAATGTCCATTTTGGCTGTCCGCGCGCCACGAATTTTCGCCCCGCAAAAAAATGCTATTCCTCACAGCGCGAAGCACGAAATTAAACGGGAATTTTATAAATTGCATTTGAGGAAAATATCGATTTACCGGGGAAATGAGGTAACAAGGATATTTCGCTTGCTAAAAGTGTTATATATAAAGCGGATCGCCTGTGCTTTATTCTCCAATTTTGACAGCTAATCATAATTACTAACGTTCGATAACGGTCCATTAAGCAATCGGAGGCCGTCCGCTAATGATGTTTTAAACAAGCTACATATTTAACGGCTGGCGTTAATTAACTTTGCAGGCGCTTATTATACGATATTAAAACGCGAAATGATATTTATGAAAGATATCATCGCGCGTCTTAGAGAGTTGAAAGATACTTTTAACAATTTATAAGCAATCGATCATGGCGCTAAGAAGCGCTCGGTTTTCGATACAAATTCTATATTAATAGCTACGTTGAAATTAACAGACACGTCTGACCGACTGTCGCCTTGACTCTTTCGAAATCCGATTACATCAAGGATTACGTGAAAATGTTCTGTTCGCACAGCGTGTTTCGGGCAACAATTTCTTCGCATAAATGACAGAAAGAAATGCGAAACAATGAGCGTACAATTTCTCTCTCGCAGAGATTACAAAGCCTGAAAAATGTTCGTTAAAAGGTCGGCGTGTGAAAGAGTACAACGGTGTTTATGCGATCGTGGCCGGTGACACTGGCGAGAAAAGGAGGACGCGATGACGCGGTTACCTTTCCACGACTTTTCAGTCGGATTGAACAAAAAAGAAAAAGCGGAAGAGCAAGAAGGTGGAGAAGAAGAAGAACAACAGCAGCAACGGCGGCAGAAGCAGCGGTGGTAGCAGCGGAAAGAAGAACAACGTTGGAAACGTGGCATCGTATTGAAAAGTTTCGCGGTGGCGCGTCTCATTTTCAAATTACTGGCACCGCTCGACAGCGGCGAAAGCGTAGGAAAGGAACGGAAAGGAAATGAAAGGAAAGAGGGGTAAGGGCACATTTTAATCAAGCGCTTATTGAGTTGAAAACTCGAATATTATTGCGAGTGGGGCAAGTTTCGCGGAAGCACGGCCGCAGTTCCACTTACGGATGGAATTTGCATGCTGCTTGCACTCCTACCACAGTTGTGCCGGCCCCTGATAATATAGAATCGATATTTTATACTCGGAGGACGTCGTTAAAGTTAGCGCCGAGCCGCACGGTGCCGATCCCGCACGGTGGCGATCCATTTACTTTATGGCGCGAATAATCGTCCTTTTAATTATTTCACCTCGCGCCGTACGTCGCGTTTATTTCAACCGGTGTTAAATGACTGTCAGAGGCACGTTTGCTTGATTTTAGCGCGTAGCCCGCGAGCCGAGTTTAATGTCAGCGCCTGCCTATGTTGACGGCCGTGTTTAAACAGCGTTCTGTCAGCGTGTTAAAACGCTGTCAACCACCGTGAAATTACGAGGTAAATCGAATTTTTCGACAGATTACGGCAAATGCAACAACTTCCACGGCATTTCGTTGTATATTTGCGATGGCCATTGACCGAGGCAATGATGATTTTTTACTCGCAACTTTTATCTGCTTGAAAAATCGTCCACTTGCCATTGCTGAGGTGTACGACATCGACGTGGCACGCTACACAACCCGTGTAGCCCGCTTCTTCGGCTCTCTTTTTTTCGCGGCGCTCCTCCTTTCTTTTTCCACTCGCTGTTTCTTTGTGCCTCGCTGAATACAAACGTTCCGATCGATACCGGTTTCATAAATTAACTGTCCCTTTACGTCGATACCCGTGCACGAACAGGGACACGCTTCTTCTACGACCCACCATTTTATCCCTTCTCATAATTTTTTGGTGAAAACTTCAACGTGCGGCGAGCCGACTTTACTTTATCTTTAGAGGAAACTCATAGTTGATAGTTTTTTTCTCTTTTTTCTAACACACACTTGCATATGTTTTCCAAAGATTCTAGAATGTACGAGAACGTATCTTCGTGAATTTACATCCTCACATATACATATGGCTGCTCGTTCGTCTCATTTCACTGGCTAACGAGCATTTCGGAAGAAATCTCGTGGCCGGTTTCGCGCGATCCATCCTCGGTACGAGCGTTTTTCGAGCCGTGTCGCGCGAACTCCAATATAAAACGCGCAAAATTCAAGAGTATAAGTGCGATTCGTAATTTGAAAGCAGCAACGATGAGAGGAGCACAGAGAAAATGTAATCCGGTTAACTTGATGGCGGCTCGAAGCAAGCGCCTTCTCGTTCACGTTCTGCTTTTTCTTAGGTAAGGACAATACTCCGGTGATATTACAAAGAATCTTCTCTACGCAAGATACTCGTTTACGTCGGTGGGACGTAAACAAAGACGAGTGTACCGCGTGGAGAGAAACGCTCTCGCAACGAGCAAAGCCGAAATATTTCAGAGAACTTTGATACTTGTCCTACTAACGGACCTAATTTCTAACCTTCTAAAGCAGATAGTTTGCCCTTTGTCACAGTAGAAAACCTCGAACGTGAATGACAAAGTAGAATTTCAATGTCTCTTAAAAAGCAGCACTTAAAAGACGATATTAACAAACAATGACATTCGAAGCAAAATCATATACGTATCATGGCCAACAGTTTCGCCGACTAAGCGAGGATTCTTTCACGAAGCTTCTCTCCTTCCGAACGGTGATGGGCTGGATGATAGCGGATTTGATGAGAAAGCGTCGAATCGTCAAGATAGATCGCCAACGGCGCATTTCAAAGAATTGGTACGTCCAACTACAAGCCAGAATCACGGTATATAGGACGGGTAAGATTTTCCTAGACCGCGCGTCCCCTCTCATGTTTTTCGGTAGTTCTAGAAAACTGCCACGTCCCCAGCCAGTATTTCATAACCCCGTAACAGTCTGCCAACCCTCATTGATTGAACAGATACGAGTTAGAGCTGGCGGCGGCGAAGGAATAACCTTCGCCAGTGGCCCACATCGAACTCTTCCCTCCTCTGTTAAGATACGTTCCGCCATGTGCACGTGTGCGTATACGTTTACGTGCGCTTGTATATGTGTCGTGTATCGTCTTCCTCTCCCTTTTTGCCGTCCGCACGTGTAGCAACACATAACGTATACGTGAATAGGGCAGCATCGTCAGCGGAATTTTAAATTTCCTTAAAACTCCGCGCCGTATCGTGGAACACCGAAATTTCGTCGAGTCTCCGTGCGTACACTCCGTGTGTACGTGCGAGCTCGTGGTCGGACGATTGTATACGACCACATACACGAGCAGGCAGCACGAGCCTGGCCGGTAGATTGAACATCGACACGCGGCGATGTTCGACCCTTTCGCCGGAGGAAAAAACCGACAATCGATTTCACGGATTTTCCTGAATATTCCGTGAAGTGCGGCTCACGACGTTCCTGATAAATGTCCGCTTATATAATATTTACAGCGGTTGAATTCAACGTGCGAATTATGGGAACACGAGTGATGGATCGTGAAATAATTCTCATCCTCTTCGCCACGTTGATCGATTAATTGTAATTTGCAGGGTGAGCGTGATGAAAGTATTTGAAATATAGTACGTTGCACGGTATTTATGCTTTATGGTTACGTGGGCTAAGAAGTTTGGGAGAATTCTCGATCGAGGGTCGGGGTTCGTTATACTTCGTTCGATAGGGGATATTCGAAAAACAGTAGCTATCGTTGGCAGAGAAAGAAGGTCGGTTACCTTCGTTTCTCATTTCCGGTTCGACAGACAGCTCGCAAATCAGGATGTAACTGCTAAATGTAGCGTAACGCCTAGCCGAACGGCAACGGGAAAATAGGCTGTGTATGTAAAATTGATAAAAGCAAATGTAAATACCTCGCGGTATTATCTTCCGCTTTGTCGACTGTAATATACTTCGAATAGCTCTGTGAATTGAATCAATCGGAACGAGTCCATTCGGATCACTTTGATGGAATAAATTGACGTCGTTCATTGTAACCGTTGACATCGAACAACGAAAAAGTTAAAAAAGAAAAAAAAAGGGTATTCCAACGAGAAGCTATCATGGATAAAACACAATGGAATTTTTTATGGCAATTGGAAACGCCGTATAATTAGGACGAAATGGTCGCGCATTTAACCGCGCGCAACTGCGTTTTTCTAATCAGCGTTTAAGGTATTTGTGAAAGGCAAGCAAGCGTTAGCGTACTAATTCGTCGGAACTGCATTACGGGGTTCCGAAGCACGGCAATCGATACAGACGTAGTCCCGATCTTCCGCAACGACGCACGTAGCTACACGAAGGCGGATACAGCCCGGTATTTGTCTACTTATCTCGAGTAAATTCAGTCTACATCGTGTCAACGCGCGTCCTCGCCGTTCTAGGATCACAACGGATTTGAAGATGCAAATGCGGCTACCAGCTATTTCCATGCGTGTCCCTGTTCCAGCTAACCTTCCTGTATCCGTACTATTTCGTGGACGATCCAACGAAAGGTAGCTGCTAGTCGCAAGCACGACCAGAAATGCTGTCAGATCCATATTCGCTGGCATTTCTCCGTTAAAAGTGAAGTACACCACTCGAAAGGTCGACGCAACGTGAAAAGCGTATACGCCAGGTCGGAGAGACACGGGATGAAAGGAAGGAACGTAGAAGACGAGGAAATATAGTGCTCGGATATGTCATTCTCGCATTACCAGGGTCAACGGTTAGTTCCTTATGACCCACTTCATGTGCCGCACTGTCGTTAATTACAAGACCTATAGAATGCTTTCGACCACTTTAAGAGACACGAATACACACAGTCGCCACGGATACAAGAGAACGGGGCAGTGTGATAAATGTTGTCCGACTATTGTATCTCCGAGGGTGTTCCAAAGCGGAAGATCACCTGGTGTTATTCCCTTCAGAGTTCGTAGAGTATAGTAAAGCGATACTGCTAGCTTTTATGCTTCTTTCCATCAACTTATCGAGTGTCCTTTTAGAGTTTTTCTGGAATTCCAATGGTAGGCGCTTTCGTCTTATTCAAATTTAAGAGCGAAGAGTAACCTAACTCGTTTCAACGAATTCTCAGTTATTAGGGGAAGTTTACGAACTTCGGGAGCCGAACGATTAGCTCGGCGATGACTGGATTGGATTGAAGGACAGCTATTGGAGTGGATTTCACTCAGCGTCGAGTGATGTAATTTATTTTAAAATCACTTAATACCCCCTGAGCAGGTCGAGTCGACGGCGATCCTGTTTGAAAAATATACGTGACAATATCGTGGATAAAATGACGTTTCATGATGGCCAAGGGCGTGGAAGTGGCTGCGCGAAATGTAAGAGGATAACAGAGTAAAACACTTAGTCTGCCGCGGAGCTTTATATAGCCGGTAGCGCGAAAGTCAAACCGTAAGCTTTCCAGGCAAACGGGAAGCGCGAGAGTTTATTGTTTTGTAGGTTTTTTTAGTGAGCGTTAAGCCAAAACATTCGCAGAAGTAACTTCGTTCTATGGTCTTAAGCATCCGCAAATTCGAGATACATTCTCATAGAAAACGATGTTATGTACTTGCGAAGAAAAAGCAAAATTGTTGGGAACGATAAAAACAAAAAAGAGTCCTTGGAAACATGGGACATTTTTCATGGAAAGATAGGAGGAGATTTTTAAATCGCGTGGAAGCTACATAAGTCAGATTCTTGTCTTCGACAGCGTGAAATAATTTCGACGATATTTGCGTTTCTCTTTGACTTACGTACTTTCTGAACGTTACGTTCGAAAAAACAACGATAAATGAAACTATGTAGCTATCCGGCGCAGGACTCGTTAAATTTCGAAGATAACAGTATATCGTCGAAGAAAAGCAGTTACTTCTAATCCGAGACTGGAGCTCGTACGTTTTCATAGTATCTCGCCAGTGCCCATTCGCAGTTCGTTGCACGCGACGTTATTAAACTGTGAAATACGTTCTGTCCTTTGAACTGAAACTCGCGAGTCGAGACATTAACTATCGCACGATCGTGATACATAGGAAATAAAGGAAAGCCACGTTAGAAATGATTTTCGATGGGACGTCGACGAGCGACGAGCAAAACAAAAACCGATTTATGAAAATGTAAATGCGTTAGCCACAATCCATCGGAGTGCGCTTTCAGAAATATTACGAACGAAATGTCTGCTGGCGCATATGAACGTAGCTAGGTAAGTGCGTCACGGTACCATGGCGCTCACATAAAATGCAAAATATGTCATCCGTTTCCGTATTATCAGCGTTTCTCTCTTCAATGTGCAAATCGAGTGTTCCTCTACAAAAGTACATCTTCTTGTCGAAATATAGTCAAACGCGTGTCTTCGTAGCGTCGATTGACGACTATCGATCGATCGACGTTCTTGTCCCTTCAATACCATCGAATACTACCACAAGCCTGTGTATGATTACGATGAAAGCTAAGTCCATTGCACGAAATATGCAACCAGAATTTTATTATAAACCAAGTTAATCAACTGCGCTTATAAAATGTTGTAAAAATAATAAGCAAAGCAAACGATGATAATAGAGGAACATAAAACGGTCTTACTATTATATTTTGTGTATTATAGAAAAATGTGTATAATATTTGACGCGTTCAATTGAATATTAGGATATTTGGGATGTTGGAGATACGAAGTAGTCGAGATAACCGAGATTATAACGCGATGGAAGTCGTAGGTATTTGAATTAACAGGTATTAGAGTCTTTATAACGAAAAAATGTCGAATAAGTAGCGAGTTTGTATGGTTATTGTCGGGTAGCCGCGTTATCGTCGTAATTGCAGACCATTTTCCCAAATGTAACTCGACAGTATTTTAATTCAGATTTACCTCAAAGTGAACAGTGTCAATGTTTCGAGGAAGAATTTCATTAACCATCCGAATAATGTGCGATTCTCGATAGTTATCGCGTTATTCCGGATATGCGGTGGCAGTTTTCATGCATCGATTAAAATTACATATACACGCGAATACCATTATAACTTTCACCGAGAATAAAGTATGTGTAGTTAATGTCATAGAGGAAAATTTTAATTAGATCAGGCCGAGCAGACAGCGACGTAGATAACATCATGGTGATCCTAACCGTTTGATATGATCAAATATGTATATCAAAGCCTGTAATAAAGCAATTGATAAAAACCTTCTCTCATCCCCAAAAACTTAAGCAAAATGAAAGTTATGTTGAGCATCACAGTTTGTTAATCAGTTTATGGATGGTAAAAGTTGTGTTATTTCTTCAATTAAGAGTTACCAGAAATTATTGATATCGATAATTGAGGATTTATTGCATAGATCCGATTTGGGATAAAATTTCTTCGCAAAAGAATGATAGAAGTTGTCGCAATGAATTTAACGATTTTTTAAATAAAATTTCGCTATTTATAGAGGATTAGAAAGGATCTAGAAAGATGAATTAACTTGTAAAAGGTACGTGTTCGGTAGAAGAAGGAAAAATTCATTGAATTGATTCTTCTCTCTCGTGCTGTCTGATCAATGCGCGACCTATTCTACTTGCGCGTCAACCGCATAATATTCATGCTTCGGTATGCATTTCACATACTACTAACGCCTATTTTGCGTTCCTGTATTTTGTACCTTAAAGTGCATATATTCGGAATTTAATTAATCACGTTGATTTGTTGAAAAATTAATCGAACGTATTCTTGACGAAGATATATTTATGGCGTCACACGATATAACTTTATTATACCTAGAACAGTTCTTTTTATCTTATATGATATTATCTTTTGGAAACAGAGGCACAGTGGATTTAGGAAAAGCAGGTTTGCTTATCTGCTCAACGTGTTTCAGCCGCGGCGGTGGCATGAACGAGCTCGGACATGTTTCCCAGCGTGGAAATGCGTTAAAAATACGTCTTTAAATGGGATTCCGGCCAGCGACAAGTCTCTTTTTCTTTTTTTTTTTTTTTTTGCTACGTACTCTACTTCGCTGCTCTTGGTACCCTCTTTAAAGTTTCATGCCTGGTGGGAATGGCATCGTAGCCGCGGCACTACGGTTAAGCGATGCAGATCACAGTGAGACGAAGGGAGAAACCGCAATCTTGATCCGCCAGAATCCTTCCTTTCTGTCGCTCTTCTCTCCTGCACTTAAGCTTCAATGAATTA
Organism: Bombus impatiens; assembly: GCF_000188095.3. Lineage (NCBI taxonomy): Eukaryota > Metazoa > Arthropoda > Insecta > Hymenoptera > Apidae > Bombus > Bombus impatiens. The sequence continues at coordinate 493,526 of NT_177880.1, read as the reverse complement.
TTACTCTCTGCCATTTACCGTATTCACTTACACCGCCGCATTATTTTCGTAAATTGCCACACTCTCGTCTGCGATACACTGCTTCGAGCTGTTTTCACGGCGCACGCGAAACCGTCTGCATTCTCGTGCTGAATATTCGAGCGAGCTTGGAAACATCGAGAAGAAAGAGAAAGCGAATTTGAAAAAGAGTATAGTAGCATAAATAATTCGTAAACATGAAAAAGATAAAAGAGAAAACGTTCAGTATACTCGTATCGATCGTAACGTTCGTTTCTCTATCCAAATATATTTCTTAATGCAAACGAGACTCTAAATCACATGGAAAATAGGATCGGGATTGAAAGAAAAGAACAGACACTCGGATGCCCTGGTTTTTCGGCTCGAAGTGACGTACACCGTATCGAGATTAAACTTTAAGGTATCACGTGAAACCATACCTTCCCCGTGAGAGTCGCTCGTAACTCTCCCGTATCGGATCGGTGTCTCCGCCGGGGCCGTGAAACCAGGGTAATATCCATTTCGAGGTGCGGCACGTCGAAGATTGATCTCTTTCTCTCTACCTGCTTGCCCACCGATCCGGAAGAGACTAGGATCTTAAGCAGTAACATGGAACAGAAACTGACTTTTGCAATTGTACTTTTCACCAGCCATCGACCGACATTTCCTTTCTAAACTCTATGCTATCGAGTTCAAAAATTCTCATACAATCTCTTTCAACTATAAGATAATTTTCAGCCAACGATTTTACACAGATTGTCTCTACTGTTCGCTTTATTCGATTGTTATTTCGGAACTTTGGATTCCGTTACTACGGATCTTCTGATATTTCAGGCTGAATCTGTTAATTCAATATATCGAATTACATCGTTATTCTGATTTGTCGAATCTTCTTTTTATTTCCTATAAAAAGGATTTTTGATCATTTTTGATATTTTGTTATTCTGTATTTTGATATGCTTGATATTTTGATGTAATTGAAGAAAATGATGCCATTGGCATAGAAAATTATAGCGACACAAATGTTCAATGAAAGCGTCGACTTCCTATACGTATCAGCGATTTCTGTATCTTACACGCCGTCGCATTACTTTCAGCGGAAGTCAGTGTTTTTCTGGCACGAAGTTTGGCCGCTTTTGCGGAGGCAAAGTGAAAAGGAAGACGGCAAGTCTTCCATGATAAACGTCCACATGCGCGTCTCGGTTTATATACCGAAAGTGAATGAAAGTTGGCGCGCACCAGGAAAAGCAGACCGAGAAAAAACCTCGAAAGACCGTCAAGCGTTTGATTTATAGACGGCAGCAGTGGTGCGCGAAATCGAAGTACGTGTCGCCTTTATCGCCAGTCCCGTTCATTAACGTTGAATAAATAAATGTTACGAAGAAGAAAAAAATATATGGGTTAGAAGTACAGCACGAAAGCGTGGAGAGAGAATGTATGAAGAGAACGCGAACGAAAATAAATGGTAACAAATGGAGATACTCCAACACAGAATCGATATACGGACCTAGCTTTCGCCACCCGTTATATTCTGTCAGATTCCATTTTCATCGCGAAAATACATTTTACCCGAAGAATAATCAACAAAACTGGTTGCATCGAGGCGACCAAATTTTCTTCCCTGTCGTCGTTCTCGAAATTTCGCAGAGCCATCATAGTCGCGAGATCGCGGTATCACGAATAAAGGTAGAGAGCAATTAGTCGAGAGGCAAGGCGAAAGAGACGGGGGACCGGAAATTTTTATCATCGAAGTCTAGAACGATCGATGCCGAACAGCCGAGTCGTGTGTAATTTCAAACGAGAAAGCTAATGGAAAGTTTCATCGGCGAAACGGAGATCTGTTTTAGCGTGAGCTTTGCGGCCGATCGCAAAATTGACTATCGATTCTGAAGCACCGAGTCTCGTTGCTCGTCGAACCGAAGCTGCCACGCGAATTGTTTTAAAAGCTACACGCGAAGCACCAATCAGGACACACCTATTATTTTGACGTGCGATTTTCACGGTATGTAAACACGTTAAGTGATCTTGTATAATTTGGAAAAAAACATTTCATTCTCATATTTAATCGTCACGTATAGCTACCCGAGAAGGAAAAAAGCCTCTCGTTCGATAAAAAAATTTTCGTCGTTTCCCGCGTACGAAAAATCAGATTCATTGGTATTTATCTCTCGGTTTCGAGGAAGATCGAATAGACATGATATTATCGTTGCAGAACGTTGAACTTTAATTTTAAATCATACTGCACTGTTTTGCGTCGAAATAGTTCAAGAGGCATAGAAAACGGCATAGCTGAAACGTTGATCGATCGTTGGTCGGATATGTCCGGATTGCTCATGACAAATGTTTATAAAACGATCAGCTTGGAGGAAAGCTGATAAATCGGTAAATAAATAGCGTTACCCGTCACGTATCTAAAACACATGGAATATTTCCCCTGGATCGTTTGCGCAAATGATTTTTTAAAACAGATAAGGATATTTGCCGAAATACGAAATTAATTTTCAAATTTCGAATTAATACTACGCGCAAATTGATACGAATATAACATAAAACACACATAGACATACACTTATATATATATCCAGCAGCGACAACGTTGGAATACATGAAATTAGAGAATCATACGGTTAGCAAGGATTTCAATTTGCAATTTCGCACTGAAGTTTGTGTTTGAAAACTCGATCCATGCAACGATCGCGTGAAAACGCTTACCCAAAATCGCGATATTTAACTACCACCTATCCGATATACTTGACTAGTTCGCAGTTTCGGACGTGCACACGATGTATATTTCGGCTAAATGTTTGTGAATGTGGCAAGTCTCGGTGTTCTGTTACCGCGAGAAAAACACGTGGGAGGTATATGTTTAACTGGTTCATGTACGACTATGTACGTTTTTGTTACATAATATGGTTAAGTTCGCGGTAATACGTTACAAAACACGACGGTTGTTAACACGTTTGATGTATACTCTAAGAAATTCTGAATGAGCTATTCTTCCCCTTTAACGGAGCGAATCATTATCCTATTTTATACTCGTGAACGAACGTTAATTATCAGAACATTCGTCAGGGATGTATCAGCGTGACAAAACCAGTACAATACAACGATCCTTGCAAAACTTGACGAACATGTAATTCTTTTCGCGTGTATTCACGACATAGAGTCGTTAAGTTTAAACGTCCCTTATCGTGCTGGCAAGAAATTATTGTCCCGGAAGGTTATCTGATGTTCCAAGTATGATGTTTTACAAGTAATAATATGATAGTTAAATGACTAATTTTCCCGATAAAATTGGCTCGAACAATACTGGACGCGTGAGTTAGTCGATCCAGAGAGACGTGAAAAAGATATGAACTCTATACAGTCGGTCAAAGCCTCGTTGGAAAGAAAGTAATAATCGTTATGCAAAACTGTACTCTGCTCGAGATAACTGGTGAGGGCCGCTTAAAAAAGGGCTCTTCAACCTCGAACGCAACCACCAGGGTGACTCTCCGGTGTCTTACATTTTATATAATTCGAGAGAAAAAAAAAGGAAGAAAGAAGAGAGGAGGTGAGCAAAGAATAACAGTGGACTACGATAAGCTCTGGTATGAAATTAAGACAGAAGGGCACATGGAACGTGCTATCAACTTAGATAGTTACTCCATTTTCCTCAAGCACCAATGAAGCACGCGTTATCAGCACTTATGTTTATAACATATTCAGTGGCTGTTTCATAAAGTTCCTTGAAAGAAAGCAACCCATCATCGTGTTATCGGGCACGAGAATTTTTGTATAATGTTTTATTACTCTCGTTCTTGAATATACATTTTATAATAGTGTCTGAAAAAATAAATATTATCAAAGGTACGCGTTGTACGAGAACTGTAGCCAGGACGAAACGCTTTTACAGCATGTTTGCTCGCACAGCTCTATATAGTATTAGTTTTGGCAGCTGATATTGGTGATTGATGAAGGTCTGGCAGGGACACCGATTATCTAACGACGTTCGATGTACATAAAAAAATATCATCTATAAATGACATCGAGGAAGCATTTAGGTCAGGTATAATTTGATTCGGAAAAACCATTACGCCTTCATCGCATTTTTGTATAGGTTTTACAAATTTTTTTAATACTGATAATGATATCAATCTAGACGTAAGGAATGTTCGTAAAAGTCTTGTGTAAAGAAATTGTTTACCGGATAATTAGAGAAACCTAGTTGCAAAACAACAAGTTAGTAGAATATTGCATTTTAGAATAAATACAGTACTTTATTACTTTAACGTCATTATTAATCAACGATATTCGTTGATTAATTCGTTCACATGGAATTTACCCCCCGAATTTTATTAATGAACTCGACCTGCCGCCGAAATTAAAGCAGAACGATTGAAACGATGCACTCGCAGCCTGTGCTACGCGAGATCACCAAAAACTTTTCATACTTTTCCCACCTTGCATTTATCGCGTGATTTTTAATTTTACCCTTTATGAACGTAAGAATAACTCGTAAAGAATAATATAAAAAATACTATAAACTAATCTAAACGAATATCTAACAAGTATAAATAATTTTTTCAACTTTACGTAATTCAATTTCCAGTTCAAAAGTTAAGACAAAACAAATTACCTAACAAACATAACATCTGTAGTTAAATTGCTAGGTAGTCTAGCTGAAATTGCATGAGAACTTATGAATCCTTGCACAAAAGTTTGAATACAGCTACGTTTGTTATACGTGGTCGATTACATTGTATAATGGAATTATAGTTGTTTTCGACTGACAGGATTCGGAACATCCATGTAAAGAGAAGAGCGCGCGACATGAAGAGAGGTTGGAGTTAAGCATCGCTGAGTAAAAGGGGTGGGATACTTAAAAGCCTACCAGGCACGTCATAATGTTCTCATTACGTTTTGCTCGTTCACTTCCTTTTTAGATTTTAATGCTTTCGTCACAAGCGTCGCTACCGCGGAAATCAGGTCAAATAATGTTACTATGGTACCGTTGCAACATAAATTATATGCGAAAATTATCAACAACTACCTTCAAAATAAAATTACAGAACGATTAATTTATCACGAGTCAAATATTTTATTTTATTTTAAACAATTGAAAACAAAAATAAAATTATTACTATATTTTATGGACTATATACTATATTTACTATTCTACTAGAATAAAAAATCCACGTAGTCGAAACACGTACGCAAAATGATTGGACCAGTCGCTGTGAGCAGTGGTGTAATTTCGATTTTCCAAGCTGGTCTCCAGGACATCCCCGAGGAACGATGTAAGAAAATTAAGCGTCCCAATGGGTTAACGTTGCCCCTTATAGTATGGATGGAGAGCTATCCTGCTTTTTTGCCACCACCCGAGTTCACTTAAAAGAGTTCGTCTAATTTGCAGGAGGGTGAAAGGAGGAAGAGAGAAGATGGCAAGTGAATGCCGACGCGATTCAGCTGGTGCACAGGATGACCAGTGCAGGAAGAGGACGGTGGTACAGAGACGGTCAGTAGGATTTATGTATGAGACGCCACCAGGGCTTAGAGAGATAAATTAGTCGACTTGGCAATAAAAAGTCGACTCGCGGATAGCCTGGATTACACGGATGTACTGCCAGGGAATCGATGGTACTTCTTGCCATCTTCTTCCCGTCGCCCTTTCGTTTACCAAAGTTACACGATTCCTTTTTAACATTCTGTTTTTCCCTTGAAATTCTCTTCTGGCAATCTCTCTTCAGACACAATTATACCACTGACATGCACAAACTACTTCAATTTTAGTTACCCTCTGTATAATAAGAAGGAACAATTTATGAGTGATAAATCAGCGAGCGGTCAAGATTATAAATCGCTCGACTGCTTGACCGTCGACTAACATTTTCTCTGATTTGAGGATGCATTTATGATGTTGACGCGTAACTTTGTCTTTGGGTGCGGTGACATCATTCTTTCTTCTGAATGAACACGCGTGTAGATCTTCACGCGAGAATTGCACGTGGAATCGGCGCGTGCAGGAACATCCGCCTTCTTGGAAGTCACAGGCTCCTCTGTCCGCCGTATTAATGCCAGCACAATGAAATTTATTCTCCGCGCATAAGCGATCAAGGAACGTGATATAATATCGAAGTTTACATCAAAATTTTGGCTGGTTATCAAAGTTGTGTTACTGATACTTAAAATCATTTGAAAATCATGGAGGGTCATCAATGACGTGTCATTGGTGATCGAGGTCGCTTGAAACTGTTAATTATTATTCATGAAACTCTTGTCGCGATGGCCCAATGTTATTTTAGTTAATCAAAGTTAATTAAATTTACGTTCCACAGTAATTGGTTCTGAAGTTGTGGCGGCTTTTCTGATGGTGTAAAGAAATATTGGCTTTAGAATTGGTTTTGTTTGTTATAACTTGCATTTGTGTGATGTTGTAAGTATGGACATAGGTTAATACGAAAGGACAACAAGTTGCATTCTGTCAGGCGGAAACGTTAATTACAAAGCATGTTGCGATACGTAATCCATGATTGAGCAGAACCTCGTAGATTTAGTGTACATTGTTCTTATATCACACAGGAGCATGTTTCTAGTTGAAGAGGTCAGGGATATCCGTGGTGCAATATTACGGATTGCGTTTCCTAAGTTTCTCTTAGTTAGAAATACTAACGAATATGATATTGAACGAAAATGCGGTAAAAACTGTTTTTGATTTAAATGAAACTATGATCTCGTTACAGCACATCTTTACTCTCGAAATATGAATCGTACACCAAAGTAAACGAATCAGCATACGAATAATATTGTACTATCCAGAACAAAGGAAGTTTCATTTCATGAAATAAAAATAATATTAGATTTTAGACGTACAGCATGTTGATTGTATTTTCAGTGTGAAATAATGTCGGCAAAGGAAGATCATGTTGGAAAAAATTACGTTTCTATACGTTACTCAATACTATTACTTCTTTTCAATACGTTTAATTTTTACAGAAAATACAAACGACAAAGTAACGACAAAGACCTATGGATATCATTATTTGATCCAAACATTTTTAATTATTATTGTAAGAAACTACATTTCCGATCGATATCCACGACTTCAATAAATTTATCGGCCGCATCTAAGCGGCTGAATCGAAATCACAACCGTATAAATAATTTCCAATCAGCATTCGAACGAAGGATCGATTTTTACATTGTACTGTTATCTGCTGCTTACTCGATTTGTGGAAATCACGGCAGTACCAGACGGACAATAAAAGTAGGCCACGGATTTATTCAATGGCGCTTCGAAAAGTAATAATGCACCTGAGGTTGTGCTATATTGATAGAACTCGGACTCGATTCGTCCGAAGCCGCTTATTAGTTGTTCACGGGCCGATGAAAACGAAGGAAATATCACGACCCTCCACCACGACTAATGATCAACGGTGTTTCTTTTATAAAGCTGCTACCTCTACTAATTTTTAAAGTCAACAACCAGTCCATTTATCAGATTAATTGACTAACATTGCAAGGGAGGAATGAAAACGAAACGAAAAATAATAACGGTTTATGCCAATGAAATTTCTGATGTAAACGAAGCGACTTGGATTAAATACCACGACCTGAGAACCGTAAATTAACCATTAGAGGTTGTTATGTTACTTTCAACCAGGACTTCAAATAATTTTCTCCACGTGGAATTAAGAAAGATTTTTTAATAATTTGACCGCGGCCTCGTAATTTATGTTGTACCGCGGTTCTTCTCGTGGTTAAGCTGAATTAGTTAACAGTTTCGCATAATTAGGCCATAAGGAAAAGCCAGCGTGCCTTCTGTGCTGCTGTTCCTCTTTTTTTTCTCTTTCTTTCCCTTTTCCGACTTGACCAGCACTTCCCGTTGAATTTTTCCGTATATTAACGCTTCATTTTCGCAGTTCAAAGAAAACCATAGCGGTCGGATATAATTTTCGTGGTTTCGCCGGTGCGTTATCTCGACATGGTTTCGATCGATTTTACCAACCCATGCTTCCCAGTTTTTGTTCCGATACATTTAAACCTTGCAGCGTGGCTGGTATATTAAAAAAAAATAACGGAGATACCGATCCGTGTCTCGCGGATTGTAGCTTATCAATTGTTGTAGCAATTTTTCCCCTTGTGTAAATTATCGTGAATATTTTCTCTTGTGTATATTAAATGGATTTCTCATATTTGATCGCTCGCGTCTGTCCGATTTATGCAAACGCAACACAATATTCGTCGAAATAAAGAGAGGATCGCTTAATTAAGAAAGCTTCGTAAGGCTGAAGGCGTTGGAATTGAGATTTAATTTGGAATTTGATTTAATCCCAATCGATCGTATTATGCGTATATACGTGAAGTATTGTGTCGTGGGAGGCAAGTTCCTGTCAAAACCAAATATTGAAAATCGAAGCCAGACGCACAGCACATGGGATTCAATAGGGCCTTTATATATCCAATTATCGGCTTCCTTATAAGATCACATTGTATGAATTATACATCGTATATCGTTGAGTGGATAGAAAGTCACATTTCATGTAACAACATGCCATGGGAAAGATAATATGTTGCTTGTGGAAACGATAGTTTGCATAGTTATTTATCTAGTATTTTTTCTAGCTAACTCATTATCGCTTAAGAATTATTAGCGTGTATTTGTTAGGTTCCAGCTTACGTTTATCGATTTACATTGTTACGTGGCCAGTATCCGTCACTACTCGGTCAGATAATCGATCAAAATTATACGGATGGGTGTTGATACTGGCGTGGTTTATAGATCATGGCTAGTTTATTCGATAAATATTTAATATTCTCTCGCGCAAAGTTAAAAAGACCCATGAAATTTAATGTTAAAAATTATTATTATCGTTTACACCACGGCCAATATCGAATCAATCAATGTAACCGATTTTCAACGAGATTTGGAATCTCATTAACTGCTTCCATTTCCGCTCATAATCCACTTCGCAGTTAGTAATATTCCAAAATTATTTCAATTCGGAAATTCAACGGGAGAGTTTTACCATTTAGAAGCTTAACGGCGAGATATATCGCTCGGATGATACAGACGAATTTCCACACGAACCGTATTAACTTTAAAGAAAACGATTGCTATCCGACACGCCGGTTAGCAATTGCTACATCCTAGTCATTAGCAGAGACAGTAAGAGAAGGAACAAATGGAAGTCACGGTTTTAAACTAAGGTAATCTGATTACTCGGTGCTCGCTAATCTTTTTCTCGGAATTAGAACGAGTGAATTTTCTTTTTAGAGACGAGCCCGTTTCCTACGAGTTCGTGCGACCGTTTCAAGTAAATTCCCTCACTTGCCGTGAAATTGAATCCCATCCTCCGATGGAACTTCGATTCGCAACGAAATAGTCGGTGTAACCTTCTGACATTCTTCGACGCGTAATCCCCTTGATGCATGATCTCGAGTTTTAACCGCAACATTCGTCATATTATCCGACATGAGCTTGATCCCGAAGTTGTTACAAACTTATCCGCGGTACGTGCTTCTCGACCTCTGTGTTCGCTCCTTTTTCGTTGATTGCCCCTGTAAACGGAACTTTCAACGAACTACGGAAATTCAAGGGAAGAAGAAAAAAAAGCAGAATTTATCGGTTACGTAAATTTCACGATCGATTTTGGCAACCGAGAACGCGTGTCGCGAATTGCAATTTGGAATTTCGACAACGTCCTCGAAATTTATCCATACAAGCGAAAACTAACAATTTTGTACGCATTTGAGGAATGAGATCGCGGCGCGCGGTGTAATAGCACTATTCATTGAACATTCGAAAGAGGATTTTACGGGCGCGCTGTATCAAAGTACAGCATGCAAATGCGATTATGCCCATGCGATACAGGGGTGGATCGATCGTTCGACTCTGGACTAGTATCCTTTTAAAGTGAGTGCAGTTAATGTTCCGCAGTTAATGTTCCCTTTTGTCGCGTAAAGTTCGCGGACATTCCTACGTTTTTGTACGTCTCGCAGCTCGATTTCAACAAATTGAGATTCGATTGATAGACACTCGTTCAGAAATACCATTCCAGTATCAAATGCAAAAACTTTCATTCGCATTGAGTGACATAACCAAGCAGTTTAAAATATAAAGTAATTTACATTACTTTTACTATGCTACAATACTAAACGAAGGGTAGGTACTTAATCAGACCAGTTGTCCAACTGAACATTAACAATCGTTGATTACCAGCTCAATTCTATCATACATAAGTGTTCGCGATCTATGATTTGCAAAACGCACATCCTGTTGCTGACATTCATGGATTTCGCTCCACCAACCAGTTTCACGTGCTTCGACGACGTGCAAACGCGCGGCCGTATCCACTGAATCGTTAATATTTTCGCGACGTCATTATGCACAATTATTCCACAATTGCGCCCAATTTCTAGCACTACAGAGAACCACGTCGAAGTAGTCAGATATTACGTAACGACACAGCCGCGCATTGCCCATTAATATTTTGCGCTTGTCATCGAAATTCAATTTCCGCACGGTGGTCAACGTACACCGAGAACTCTAATTCAGTGTCTGTGGTTGCGTCAATCAACTATGCGACTGGCTAACTTGTTAGAAATAATTAACAGGTTTGTGAGCTCCAAGGGATAAACGCATTCGTCACCAGATAAAACATGTCCTACTGTCCCGATGTAATTTCATTCGCTCGTATTTTCTTAACGTATCCTGCCTGTCGTTTTGCGAATTACGATTTATTGAATTTTATTTTGATTAAATAAATTCCTGTTAAATTCTCTATACTAGTATCGTGAAGTCGGAAACATCGTCGAACATAATGTCGAAAGATTTGTCATGGTTTATTTGATCGTTACGTTGGTTTAAAGACAATAAACAGCTCAAAATTATGCAGAGCGAACGCGAGAATCCCCTAGTAATAGCTACGTATAGCTGGTTCTTAATCACTGGAGATTATACGCGAGTGGGTGGATCGATCCTTCTATGATTTATAGGTTTAATTTAGTACGGACATGCAATCTAATTATGCTTTCCAATTCCGATAGGCCAGAACGAACGATTTTACGTAAAATCTGTAAAACCCAACTGTTTGAACTCCGATGAAAAAAAAAGAAAGAAGGATATGTAGAGAAGAAAAATCTAGTCTAGTTGCAAATGAAAAAAAAACATTACAACGCGGTGGTCACGGAGTCGAAGTTCTTGAATTATGTTGCTTTCTTTCCTTTTATGTATGTATGTATATCCAATTTCCCGACGAATACCAGGACGTTCAATTCGTAGGAAACTGCGACCCTGAGTTCGAAGTAATATATTATATATATCTGCACGATAGGTATGCGGGATATTTTAATATCTACATCCGGCGTTACTAACTCAGAGGGCAGCAATCCACGATTTATGTATACACTAGGGAAATATTTGTAGCAATATTAAATGCCTCTTCATGTATACCTAGAATGTCCATATGATTGCAAAACGGAAATTATTAGCCTTCCTCGTAAGACGTAATAATTTGATGTTGTTTAAACAAGATGGAACCAATGTTTATTGGTAGCCGGATGATAGTCAATGCTTGAAACAGAGACATTATTAATGACGAATGATCTGTCTTGCTATATACATCAATCAGTGATCTGTATGTCCGTCTCATAGCTGGAACTTCAAAAACATTGTCATTACCAAGGTATAAATTCAGTGAACAGAGAATTAAATGAACATGGAAACGAGATTAAAACGTCCGAACGAACATTTGAAACGAATGCACATTAATTGTACGTTTGTAATTCATGTATATCCGATATTTAATTTGGTTTAAATTAAATCATGACAGAAGTGTTGTAGTTCGAGTTTAAGCCAGCGATACCCGGGCATTTGACGACGAAATAGCCCGATTTTTATCGATCCACGTTTCGCCATTATTTGCCCGTTACTGGTGTAACCGATACGTGTTAAAACCTGCATCTACTAACTTTTTTCTATACGGATTTTTACACGGTGTAATTGTATCTCCATTATTTTTGCGCGTGCGAAAGACTTAAGAGGAAACTTAGTAAATTGTTTTTTAATTCTAACACATTTTTTACGAATCCTGTTAATGATATTTCAAAGCAGAGACAAATAACTTTTCACGATACTAATTTTAGAGTTCTAACAATCCTGATTAATTTCTCTAAGCGAACAAAGCCGCGGAAACGGTACTAACTATGATTCCGAAATTGTCTAGCGTGTAAAGAGCACAACAATAATCCAGTTACAGAACAACCAGAACAGCCTGGAAACAGTTAACCTATTTTTGCGTAATGTTCCTACCATGATGATAAATGCTAATATTCTTAATAGCATCGCCGTGTACATATTCGCATTAGAATTAACTTCTCGGGTAACGTACCTGTTACATGTTAAGAGCCGTGGCTTTATGCTCTTCGATGTTCGCTAAACTAATTTAAAGGACATAAGACGTTTTTCGGAAGGGCTTACACGTCCTATAAAAATCTAACTTCGTTGGTGGAAGATCAAGTATTTTGTAAACTGTGTATGCTCGTATGAAAAAAGTCTTCATCAAAGAATAAAGTATTTATCGTAAACTTTTTTATACCCGTAATCCTCACCTCAATAACTTTTTAAGGCCGATATATAGGTGGCAAAGTGTATACATTGTATATATAGATAGATAGATACGCGAGTGTGTACGCAGCTTTTAAAATGCGCTAATAAAATTGTCAGCGCTCCACAACACATAATTTTTAAGCTTTTACGGTTTCCATCGTGAGAGTAACTTCACGATGGTCCATGTAACTGAAGTCGATACACGCGCATCGTGAAAAATATGCACAGTTAAAAAAAGTTACGGACGCTACAACCAAATTCGATCGGCCAACCGGCGTTACTTTATTTCACGCGTTTTATCCCACGCAGTTTACATTTTATAATGCAGCCATTAAGATCGCAATTAATTCTAATCACGGTCTTCTAATCACGGTGTAATTAACGAGAAATTAATGTACATAGATATGGTATAACATGTCCATTATATTATCATAAACGTATTGTAATTATGTATAATGTATTTATATCAAAAGCAAGCATCATATATAATATATATATAATATCATAGATATGGGTCTACGATTGTTTGCTTTAAATTGGAAGGATTCCACTGTCAATCAAAGTAATAGTTAGGCCATACAAATTCCAATTGATTAAATGAGTGAAGTTGATTACGGTAATGACGAGTTCAGTAGTAATAGAAAGAACATTGAACGGTATATCATCGAAAAATTAGTGGCGTCGGTTATTTTTGCATGAACAAGCGGTGATGTAAATCCCTTTGATACATATTTGAGTAGTCGATAGATATCATAGCTACACGAGAGTCCATGCTGGTTTCTTAGCCCATATTTCAGCGGCGGTAGTTACCGGTGATTAATCAAAGAGAAAATTAGTGAGTCCAGATTTTGGTTCACCGTATTCATCACGAAGGACATCAGTGTACCGGCATAATTCTGTCTAGTTAGGCGTCTTTTGCATCAACATTTATTTCACGATTCAACTTTAACATACACACATTGTAATAAATAAGAATGTTACTAATATCAGGTGCTTTCTTTCGAAATTAAATTTTATCACAAGGACAAAAATTTCTCTGTTTATTAGTTAAATAATCAATGCATTGTGTTTATCATATGTACGTGGCTCTCAGGTACACTGTACTTATATTATAGCATGTGCATGCAATAAAAGTGTTATTACATGTTAGTACTCGTATGGTCGTTTTGGACGACGGCAACGGGTTCGACTGCCTGCCGGTAACATGATTATGTGTACGTGTGTGCCTACACAATAGTTGCCAACTCGATTAGCTGAATCCATAGAAGTGTCCCTCTATCGTGATACAGAAACGGTGGTCTGGTATGGAGATTGCTTGACCGCAAACTAGAACTTTACTTTAAAGATCTTGCTATCCATAACTACTTTAACGATAACGTTAACGTTAGCATGATCACCGTTCGTTATAACTCAACTGTACGATAAACCTAATTCTACGTTCCTAAAGAGAAACAAACGTAAAAAGTTTGTATAACGGTCTGTAACGGTTTGCCAGTTCACCTGGCCGAACTACCATCAATTGTTATTGGTCTTTTAATGACAAAATGTTGATCGTAACAATTTCTCCGAAGGAATTATGCACATTTGAAAATGGATAAAAGTAATGAAATTCAAAATGAGATTTCGACGAAAAATTTCTTGATGTTCCTGTGTACGTGCTGCGGAACTTTAAATTGCTATCTCTCTCAAGTTGGACTTTAAGGGAAAGGAAATGAATTTACATTTCGTGCTAAAACTCATTGTAAAAAGAACGTAAAACTTTTAAGTGCACCAGTTAAGAGTATACGCGTACATTCCCCAGGGCCTGTATTTTCATCCACATAACATGTATCGAGCACGCTGGAAGTGGGTACTATCTTACCTGATAAATTCCGGAACTACGGTTCTTAGTGCGTCTCCTTGGTATATGCTGTTGCAGCTTCTGTGGTCCCAGACGGCACGCCTTCGACATATCGGTCACGTACACCATCATATAGAATCGCATTTGTAAGACCCAGCAACGTTATCGTCGAGTAAACATCGATAGGAAAACACTGTCATAATGCACATGACGATACACTTGCATGCACGCTTCGTGGCTACATCTGCTCTAACCGCGTCGCTCGTTTCACAATATCGTTCTATGTACCTGTGTACGACCCTTCCTATCTTGACACAGGTTTTAATTTTCCTTTCTTTTCTTTTACGCCGCGATAATTTCTTCATGACGCCTGCTACATATTCCTGTGGATTATAAACACATTTGTAAAGTATTCGTTTCGTATACTTCATAATTTGATGTTTTATAAGCGTAAAGTTTTTATCGAAAAAGATGTCGGTAATTAGAAAACTATGTTCTCTAAACTAATATTACACTGCGTATATACGAGGCCGTGCCTGTTCCGACATATCTTTAACTTCTTTTCTTCGTGTCTTAACTAATAATTTCTTCCTCGACGTGTAATCTCTAGACCGTGAAACGAGGTCTTAAGTTTTTATTTTAACCATGGCTAATAATTCTTGAACATGAAGCTTTTACCAAAGTAAAAATTTATTAATAACTGCGAATAGATACAGTTCCAATTTCCTTTTTACAATTTTGAATACGAACATATAGCATAATTTTACAATTTAGCGTACCGAACCTAGTTTGTTGTGAAACTTTCACAAAACCTATCGTACGATCTAAAGGAATTAGATGATTAAATTAATCCACTCGCGTATGCAGTATGGAAAGAAACGCACGTTCAATTTTTCTGCCTAACCTCTAACTGTACATAAGAAGTGCTAATGCGCAATAAATGAAAAAGGTCAATGAAAGAATGACACTATCATGAATATTATGAATAACCCTAAGCATGCCATAGTAGATATATATCTATCTACTTACAAAAGACATACTTACTGTTTGAATATTTAAATATTTATTCTCTCCTTTCAAAAGTAAATACTATATATCGATGTCTCTGGCCATACTTGTCATAAAGCTACAGAAAAAACATGGCGCGACATGTTTCATAACATTCTTTTTCTTGTATTTAAACAGTAAGAGAAGAATGGAAGACTAAAGACAAAAGATTTATAGAAATTAAATGTGGAAACTCGCATAAAATAATGAACCACAATACAATCGATTGGCATGGCACGAAAATATTGCATCCTTGGTTATAATTGTATACTTTATACAATATTTCCTCATATTCATTTATTTCTATCCATCTTTCAACTTAGAGAAAGGTTTTCTTAGAAATTACAGAAATTATATAACCTATAATCGTATAACAGTCATAGACATATTGTATACACCTGACAAACAAACGAATTTGCCTTAACCACGACCGATTATAAAACAATTACAACCAACAAAGATTTCGTTAACAAAAGACTGTCATAAAAAATGGGTACGGACTTACGTTAAAGATTCACTGATTACACCGAAATGACAAAACTCGTTGCTAAATTAGGTGCGTGAACGTCGAGATCGAAATCGTTGAAAAGCTGGGAAACGAAAGAGAGGGCAACGTACGTTCGGTGCATGGTCTTCTTCTAAATCCATTCTCCAAGTAGAAAATCGTGGATGCGGACGTGTATACGAAATAAACACATAATAACAGGTATACGGTAAAGTGCGTGTGTACGTAGGTTAGGCACGAAAGTACGAAAGTAGGTACACCGTGGACGATATCAAACGGCGCTATCGGGGGATCGAGGCGTTCGGGCGATCTCGGCTTCTGCCGATGTCTCACGAAGTGGGCCGAAAGCAAAGCGCGCGGCAGACGGTCTTCGCGCGCCGAGCTATCTGGTTGGCACTCACGTCGAGTCGGGCACTTACATTCGAATTGACGTCGCACGTCTCTCGTTCTTGCCTCGTTTTATCCTCGTGATTCACACTGACCGCGCTCGCGCCAGTTTCGTCGCTGAGTTTTGTGCACCGTCCGGTTGGAACGCGCCGTTTAAATCACCGACAGTTCGTTTTCTCAAAGGAAGTTAGACAGTGCTTTTTTTTGTGATGTGCATGGAATTGACGAGCCACTTCAAGATGACGATCGTCTGGGTCTGCCTCATCGGCCTGTTGTGTTCTACGGCTGTTAAAGGTGCGACAATATCTGTACTTTCTTTCTGTATCTCTTCGGTTTTACGTAATTTCGTGAGATTGTAATTGCACGTCGCGACTATCGGAACAATATCATAGTGACGTATGTGTAACGGTTTTTTCTGCGACGACAGCGCACGATTCTCGCCGCCATTCCTTTCAATCGATCTATCGAACGGTTTGAAATCTCGTGTTAAAATGGCGTGCAAAAGGCGGGGATAATTCTTGTAGAAAGTATCGTGTTCACGTGGAGCGTACTACAAAATGTACGAAGTCGTACGATTTTTACGCAGCAATTTTACGTCGTTATTACGGTAAGAAGTAAACAAAATCGATCGAGTTTCAAACTACTTCACAGAAAGGTCATATAGCCTACGACGAAATATTATGATGGATCAATTGGTGAATGTTGTGTAACGTTAACGATACCTCTATTGATCACGAGCGAAACCGTTCCTTGTTGAAATCATGGTCGGATTAGTCACCAAGACAGACTGGTGCCAGACTGACATTTGGTTTCATCGCATCGCCGTACTGATGTGATTAAACGAATTATAACTGGTCTGTAATGGTGAATTATTGCTGAGAAAGTTACAAAAGCAACGTCTAAAAGTTCGTTGGCTCCTTTGCTCGGCCTAGTTGACCGGCACGATAATTTGTACGATCATTGTTAAGGTCAACCGATGGTCACCGAGATCACGGCCGTATCAATAGTAAAATAAGCGTGAATGAAGTCGGTATCGGGTTATTGAAATACGTAGCTTAGAAAGTCGAAAGTTATCGTGGTTCTCCTTCAAACGTTCTCCTTGAAAGGTTGGAAAACGGGCAACATAGTCATCTTTCTTGAAACTTCGACACTTTCATAGCTGATAACTTATCTCGGGATTATTTTCTAAAATAGATACGGAACGATTGTACTCTTTGGAAATAGAGGGAAGAGATTGGGAAATTGGAAATTCGAAGAAATTATTGAGCACTTATCTAAACGGGGAGAATGTTCCGTGTCAATTATTCTAGCGCGATAATGGAAGATTTATCATTGATGATACGCCACTTTACACATCCGTAATCTTCTTATGATAATAATATCAATTTTGTTATTTTACCTGTTTGAATTTTTTTTATTATTACTTATAGAACTGATGTTTTCGTATCCGTATAATCAGGAATTATGGTACGGTGTTGTAACTAGTGGTCTGTAACGTAGATATTTTCTGTATTTTCTAGAATTACTATTATGTATCTGCTGTGGTTTACAAAGCGCTTCGACGTTCCTTTTCAGTTTTCGTAACCTTGACGTTCGTTGCTATTTACTTTTCCATCCGTTCGTGCTCATTCAACTGCGATCGATACACGATAACTGCGTATAAAATATTCGCTTTGCAATCATCATGGTTGAAATTTTTTATTGTCCTGATTAAATATACATGACGTAATCACAACGAGTTTACCATGCTCTAAATCATTATAACGTCCAATGATCTCGAAACTGTGGAAACCGGTTATGCGGTTTCGACTTTCGATACGTATCGTAGAACGGGCTAAATTCGCAGAGGGAATTTCGATGTAAACTTTTCAATGGAAACTTTTGTTACTACGAAGAAGCTTGTTATCCTGGTTAGGACGCTGCGACGTTCAGGGTTAGGACATTTTCCCTTGATGGTTTATAAATTTTGTAGTGGTCGGATGGTATCTTGTTTGAATTCGATTACCATGCAAAATAGACCACCCTCGTCCGCTTTTCCTGCGGTTATATTATTTTTCTCGATGTCAGTATAAAGTAAAACGAAACAGATACTTTCCCTGGAAGTAGGTATAAAACGCAGCGAGAGTCTGGTATTTATCGATCTAGGGTTATGAATAACGCCCGGTATCAAGCACAACACCAGCTTTTGTTGTACATAGTAACATAACGACTCGAATAGAATTAACTGTTTATTGCCGATTGAGTTCTTGCGATAGTTTTTGCTTATATATAGAATTCAAGGATATCGGCACGGTTATGACAACGTACTTAGCAATTATGAACAATTTTTCATTGAGTAATATCTTAATTCCGGTATTACTTTTTCTTTCTTCTCTCTTTCTCTGAAATTTCGCGTAGGTTCGCCGTTTTGAAGCTCTAGATTAAATCAGATAGTTGATAAAGTTAATAAAAGGAGAGAAAAGTGGATGAGGTGGAGAAACTCGTGTACTAATTAATACACTGTTATATCATAATTACTCTCTATAAACTTTATTACCGGTAAGAGCAGAAAACACGAGACGAAAGTTTCGTGTGATGAAGACGAAGTATTTGTTTAATACATCCGGTCACCACGACAACGACAGAGACGTGCTTGCCTGACAAAGAGCTTCCTCGCGACAGCCCTCGTGGAACAAAAACCGATCGAAAATTAACTACCTGACGCGTGGAAAGTCAAGGTGAAAATTATCGTCGGAGAATTACAATCTTGGCCACGTGCATGGCATCGTGGAACGCGTCGAGGGATACGCCTCGTATACACGGAAAGTTTAAGGTTACATTTACACGAAATGCCTTTCCCTCTATGCGACGCGAACTTAACTCGTGCTTACCTTGAGCTGTAAAGAAAGGTCGATGCAAATGATGTAATTGAAAATGCTAAAGATAGTTTCCCGCTCCTACAACGCTGCTCGTATGAGATTCATATCTCGTTGAATCTCAGCTCATACATACAATCGATCTTGTTTCCTTTATTTTCCGATATCAGCTTTTCATATTCGAGTTAGGCATTTTTTGCATAAAACGCTGATCTTTAAGAAATCTCGTATCGTAGCTAAGTACCTGGTAATCTGAAATTCTGAAAGTCGCAAATGCCAGGATGCAAAATATTCCTTCTACGTTTTTTTTATCGCGATTCATCTGCAACACGACCACATCCTCTCGCCAGAAGAATGCATCTCGATTCTAAAGATTCGGTGAGTCAACGTTGATCGATGAGTACGAGTCATCGGTCCAAGGATAAGGTCCGGAGCATTTGTCTTTTACGCCGAACACGATACTGCCACACATTCAATGCGAATACACGGACTATACATATATATACAGGTCGTTTCAGGTTCTAGATAATCCAGTTTCGTAGCCCACGCATACCAATAGTAGACATAGTTAATGCACGACCTACAGTCGGTCAGAGACCCCATCAATCCTCCGGATAATTTCGACGAAAATTACCGAGTCAAAGAAGATTTTATCTAGGCAATCAGCCTACAAATTGAACAAGAGATAGAAACGTTACGATGTGTTATTACAAATACAGCAAGTAGTAAATAAAAGTAGAGTTTTTTAAGAATTAGTGTTCGAGTAAAATTGGTATCTATATATTTTTAGTGGAAGTTGCAGTAGTTCAAAAGTAAGGTCATGAATGTATTATCGTACTAATAAATTCGAAAACAACCTTATCTAACATATTAAAAGTATGATTATTATTGATAAGCTGATAACTTTTCCGGGGCAGCTGAAAAAATGATTCACTAGTGTAACGTATAGTTTGCTTTCTGATATCAAAGAATTTATCAATTTAATTGATACCGTACATATAACTATCCCATTACATAGCGAAATTTATTTCAGAAGAATGTAGGGTGTCGTTGAGAGTAGAACAAATTGACGACCTAATTATGCTACGCTCCTGATGAAACTAGAGAGACTCTACGTACCACACATTCTTTTATGCTTATGACATATACAGTTTCTGCTACATAGACGTTCAATGTTATTTGATTTTTTAGTTTCTACAGATATTTCACTCGTTTATATTCTATTTCATTTATAAATGGAATACAAAACGATACACAGTAGACAAATTTTAGCAATGATATTACGTTTATTTCTTAATCTTTATGGCAGGTTTCTACGAAACAAACACTTTTACTTATGAAAGCGTCATTTTTTATCATTAATCCACGAGTGATTGAGCGAATGACAAAATTAAAATAAATCAATAAGTAAAATGATAGAAAGACGCTTCGCCGTAGAATTTCGTAATTAGTGTCAATATGAATAGTAAATAGCAAAGGAAGTACGTAGCGAGCTTACCGATGATTCGCCTACTTCGCGGTAAAATGATTCATCTTATAGACGCGTTTGCGGAATCCTGACTTATGTATTACATTCGTAACACGGTAAGTCATTAAATGCTTAGCTCATTTAGCGACCCTACTTATCATAATCTCGATCGATATTCCCGAAACTTAACCGAAAAGCCTCGTTTCTTAACAAAGTTATCGTTATTTACGAACATTTACATATCTTCCGACTGAAACTAAACAACTCGTTTCATCGATTTCATATCCATAATAATACCCATAGATTCTTCCATTATTACGGTGTATTTATTTGCATAACCACCAAGCGATGAAACGGTACGTGGATTAACTATGGCTTGCGTAAAGGCACGTAACGTTTCGTCACAAGTACGACCTACTCTAACGGTCGTTGACACGGTTCTCTCCTTCGTCGAATCGTTCTCCCTCGACCAAATTAAACAAAGGACTCACGGGCCAAAGGGACTGCTATGTTACAGACGACCTACGTCGAAGGGTCAAAGCAGCCATAAAGATCCAACGGTCAAAGTCATACAGACCGAAAGTCATTTAGATGCGGCGGAAAGAAGGTGAAACGCCCCGTGAAGAAAAGTTACGTGGCAGGTGCGTTCCTCGTTTCTGTGTACGGACGTGCGTGATGTCCAACACACGTTCGCTCGACGTAGGTGCGAGTAGAGAACTATATATACGCCTATGACGACCAACAGGTTCTCCTTGAAACAGGTTTCGGTACCTATTTTCGGCCCTCCTTCGCTGTCTAAACTCCTCAAATTACGCTCAACCAAGCTACGATCGCCCTTTCTTTCCTGTAACCTTCGGTAGGGCGCGCAGGTACCGTGCGTAATTAAAACGCGTGGATTATGGCATTTTTTTTCTTATGTATTATAACGCCGTCCGTAAGTACGTGCAGTCGGCCGTGGTTGGAGGTTGTTAGCTTCTGGATAATTTAGAGGGAATGGAGAAAATAGCTTTCGGAGTATCTTTGTCAAAACGGAGTTAGTTACTAAATTATTTAGTTGGCTAATCGGTTGAAGTTCTTCGATCTGTTGGCAGATTCAGTCGGATTAATTAAGTTTTCGCGATATTTTGGCGCAATAAACTTGTCTTCGATCGAAGGATGTTAACAGGGTTGCGCACGATTGCACACGCGTGTCTAAATACACGTCGTATTAAAATACATTATTCGAGCGATGGTTGTGTACGGTAGCGTCATAATAAAGGCATTTATATAGTTTGTATGAGTGCGCTGTTCAAGTGATGCATACAAGGGACGCATATGAACACGTACACGAGTTTCCACGTACCTATGCACGCATATGCATAGCGAGGTGATCGTGTGCGGGCCTGTGCAGCGTATTTCATACAGTGTGATACGTGGTTGAGCGTTTTCTAAAGCGGTCAGGCCGTTAAGCTGCCACGAAAATACGTAGTGCCGTGTTGGACTGTGTACAGCTACGCATAATTAATGAAAATCGAGATTCAGGGTGATACGCATTAGTTCTGTATACGGTGGCGCTATTACCGTTGCTGGGTTAACGTTTACGGTTGACGATTTCAACGTAGATATCGTTTGATTGGAACGAACGGAGACCGTCACTCGGTGGAACGATGATTCATGCGAAAAAAACTTGTTCATTGTTGCAGATTTATCGAGCGGTATATTGCATTTAGCTACGAAAACCACAATATTCTAATATAACGAAGAATATCTTAGGTCGCAGTAAACCAAAAGTTATTTTCTCTGCTGTGAGTGATACTATGTAAACCTTGGATACCACGCCTTTAAATGTACGTTATACTTATCGATACATAGTTATACCATGTACTTACTCTGTTTTAATGCAGCAAACGCGCTGTTCCACTATTCACCTACTTTTCAACCGATCGAAGTTAAATTTCAATTCCTGTTGATACGTAGTTTCGTGTACAACACACTTAGTGGACTCTGATTCTCCGGCGATACACCGTTCGTGGGTGGCAAATGGTTAGAACTAACGGAAGCAAATTAGCTGCTTAATCGATTTAAGTTCGTAGTAGTATGGCGGTCAAAGAACACCGGGCTAATTTAACAGCGTCAAACGTTACGCGCGAGCTCTGTTAATCGACGGACATTCGCGAAGGGCTTAATTGTACGTGGCTAAATAGATGAAAGGAGGATATTGACCCGATCCTAAAGAGCACATGGTCACGGAAAGGGACCTCGTAAAGTGCACGCGAACCAAACGATCGCAGTCTCTCGCAACTTTCCCTCCCAATAGTTACGCAATAGAAACCATTGTACGCAGCTCCGTTAGCTGTCTGTTAAGTTCCTCGTTAGACCGATGAAACCTTTCCAAGTTTTACTATTTCCAGGAATTATTTTCGAGAGATCGCTCGACGTATGTATCGATTTATTTAGTCGTTCATTAGTTAAAAAACAATGCTTTAACGCGGGCAACACGAATCGTCAAAATCTTTTACCTTTCCCTCCTTTATATGAGATTAGATCAAGTATTTTATTTTCGATACGTTTTCTGTGTAATTAAATAAGCTGTTTCTCCTTTTTCTAAACGATCTAATCACGTCTTAGCTGTCAAATTGTAGATTCCACGAAAGAATATCAAGGCAATTATAACCGCAGTACGGTTTTCGCAATCGTGCCGAGTCGATTTTTCTCGTAGCGAATGCAGTCGTGGACGCGAATCACGACACGACATAGGCAGGTTGCCAAGTTTTCCTTTGATCAGAGATTCGCGCGATAGACCGTCTTGATTTTATGAAAGCCCAGCAAATCTTCTCAGTCAACGCTGACTCAGTCGTAATACCCATGCGAATACGCGTGATCATTATCTATATCCGATAATCTCATTAGTGGATTTTGTTCATGCGTACACGTCATTGATTTTTAATCGAATTTCCATCCGATTTCGCGCTTCTTACGCGGTCCAAACGATTATGCTACACATATGTACATAAAACGTTGTACAATGATTAAAAAAGTAGTGAAAAAGCAAGAGATATATAGTTAGCGGTGTATTGAAGACGATAGCCGATGTTGGTTTGTATTTAATGGTATTTGTTGTAGGTAGTCCGTGTCGAAAATATATATTGGACGAGATAAATATCGGCCGTGCTATCTGAATTGCAAATGCAATTCGAAATCGGCGCTTTCTTTTTACAGCGTGTATGTACCTCGTTTTTCCCATTGATCGCGAGTTCGTTCGTAACGAGTCTTGTTCTGACTTCACATTTTCCGCGATAGCATCGCTTGTTTGAAATGCAATTAAATCAACGTAATCCGCGTGTCGTGTGCATCTACTACCGTTTTGAAAAATGCCGTAATTTGCGAGCGAAGAAGGAAGTGGCTTACACATGCAGACATGAAAAACGTGCGTCGTGTTCCGAAAAAAATCAACGTCGAACCGCGGGTATGTGTCGTTATCTGAACATTATACGCACGACTTGACAGGGTCTTTTATGCACGTCACTTCTCGAAAATGTGTAGAATAGAGGTATTTACCCAAGTAGACGTGCGTGCGTAGTATCATGTACACGTGTTGCGTGTTAGTATAAACCATGTAACTGTTGCGGCTAGCGATAGATTTACCCGTGAATTCGCGTGATTCGTATACAGAACCTCTCTTGGTCTTACGAAAATCGAGCCACGAGTTCGATCCGAGTTCTCCGCTAATGCTAGAAAATGCTAGTTCCGAGCGGCGTCCTTTTATATTGTGTAAATCTGCATGGGGACTCCGTAGGCCCTCGGCGCGTTTATCATCGTGGAATTTATTTTTCTTGGAACCAGGTCGAGGCCTATTGTTCCCTGGAAAACTTTCGAGCTCCGGCAAGCGGCGGCGTCGGCTGGCGCTCGTTGATGAACTGGTCCTCGCTTCGATAGTTTCTGCGTTACGCCCATAGTTTTCAATTGAATCTATTCACGTCAGCAATACCCACGGGTTGCACGAAATCTATTCTATAACCGGAGGAGAAGCAATAAGCAAGGTCGAACCACTGAGCGTATTTCTGACATTATTAACCAACGAAACGTATTGTTCAATTTCTAGTATGGCAATCGTAGTTAATCAAAAGGTCGACCGGTAGGAAAGAAAGCAAAAAGGAACAAAGAGGAAGAAATAATTACGCGAGGGCACCCGCACGGAGCCACTGACTGTTAATTAATACGACCGCGTAATGGCCGCTAATCGTGTTTAATTCGACGTAGAATGTTAGCGGAATTTGCGTGAGCAATTCGTTCTCGTGTCTTGTCCGTTGTAAGAAGTCATATGAAGAGCCACGCGGTTATTCGAAAGACAAACACAAGCAAATATTTTTTAGTGACAAGGTTGCGCATGTAAGTTACATACCCGGGATGTGGACGGGCTACGTGGACATCTACGTGCTACATACGTAGCCGATAAAGGCAACAGCATGCCTACAGATCGCTACACTATTATATTCTTCAAGACTAGACTTCACGGGAATTGGAATCGACCGTACCTCGTATATCAGTATCATTTTTCCGACAGAAAATCGATCAACCGGTTGCCGTTCTACGGGAAATCGCAAAATATGCCTGGCATAATTTAGAAGCTAACATACAGGGGAAGGATTGCCTCTACGGCCTGATACTGAAGTTTCTCTTACTATGATCGAACCTTTCTATTTATTTTGATTGGAGGGGTAAACGCGGAAATATGAATTCACGCACGAATATCGGTTCCACGTAATGGATCCATTCTATATGGAAACACGTGCATTTTTCATTTGATTCGTAATATCGTGTTCGGAATAAGACTGTATATTTTTATTGTTTTATTGCCATACATGTAAGTACTGGAGTTGACATTGACATACGAGCGATCTCATTAGCAAGTACAAAGCTTCGTTGTCTTTCTTAGGCAACAGACCTTGTTATCGCGACTAGGTGAGAATCGATTCCGATGTTTCGGTTCAGCAACCGCATTCCACGAATCGAAGACGGTGATTCTTATCACCTTGGTTGCATCTGATAAATTAGCGCCGTTACGTCGTTAGTCAGCTCTCGGCCGAAAAGCCAGAAAGTTTCTGCCAGTGGAGCGAAAAGAGGGCTGAAAGAAAAGGAGAAGTAGGAAGAACAACGGAGTATTGTCGCTTCTATGTCTGCTGGGACGAGCAAGGTGGATCTCCCCGTGCCACGCCACGATGAAAGTCGTGACTCGACTCTTTCTTCCACTCTGATACTTCCTCGTTTGGCGCTGCGACGAAACCTCGATGAGACTCGGTTTAGAACTTACCATCTTTCTTTTCAAACGGACATAATTGCCTTTTCTTGTTTTCGCGATTCAATGCTCTTTCGACGTACTTGAACGAATTTCCTTATACTTTCTTTATCGTTATCTTCTGATCGACGTTCTATTTATACAATAGAAAGATACGACCAACGTTTTTATTTTCTTTCATGTACGTATCGATTCACGTATGCGAATCAGAGCAGTGAATTTCGTGTTCTTGTTTTAAATAATTTGATCAAAGAAGAGCGATGCCAGATTATTTTAGTTTGTATTTATATTTTCTTACCCATGAGTGTGACTTTATATTTTTTAGTTTACTATAAAATATAATCATACTGTATTTCATGGAACAGACAAAATGTCCTCAATCGTCGCACAATCGCCAATTCCGCTAATTGAAACAGCATGGAGCAATTTTTACGATCGTATACGGTGTAATTTACATTTGAGAATTCCTATTTTCGCAAAGTAAGTACACACAAGCGCACCGTGCAATTGCGTTTTCATTCACCTTCGTTATAGATTGCAATTATGCTAATTAATGTCGTTTGTTATTACATGGCATAGATCATAATTTATAATATCGCACGCATTTGTTCCATGACCGAAAAGATATGGTCGTAATTAGCAAAAATCCTGGCAACCGCGAATCAATCGCGATGAATATTAAATTTTGTAATTATCCGAGTACTTTATTATGCAATTAGAAGCGGAGGACAACAAAGCAATCAATTGACGATGCGAATATTTGCGAGTATCGCATATTGCATAACTTACAGCTAGAATTTTCCACGCTGTTGATTTGATGTCATGGCAAGTCTCCGCGCGTCGCAACATCTTTGTAATTTCTGTCGGGAGAGACAGCGGGAAAATTGAAACGAAAATTGATCGCGTCGTTCCATTATTCGATGATACTTCTTATTTTTCGTTCTTCGTTCGTGCAAAACTCTTTGCGCGGGTTCGATGTAATTTCTTCGCGAGTCTTCCTACCCTTGATTCGTCGTCGTTTTTCCATTTCTTCTTCGATACAGCAGATCGCATTATTCTCGTTAATCTACGCTTCGCGTGTTGGAATTACGTGCTCGTACATCCAATAATTTCTTACACTTGAAGCGTTTTACAATTTCAACGGTTTTTCGAAGCAATAAAAATTGTTTCTCGATATACAGATGGATTTCCGTATCGTTCCCTTGCCGCTCGAATGCGTTTCTACACCGGATGTGCGTTCCGTGAGCAAAATTACCGACGGCTCGCGCGTTCCATCACGAATCAGTTGTTCCCAAGGTTCATCAAATGTCGATGCTCGTATGCACAACTGTCGGAGCTTAAATATCGTCACGAATTTTCGTTAGAAAAAATGCCTCGCGTGTCTGATATGTATTTTAATAAGTTACGTAATCTCTGTGTCGTACGAAGAAACGTTCCTTCAATCGTAATCCTTCAAACGTCGATTCGAGAAGGGCTTTCGAGGGATAAAGGTAATGGAAACGAGTCGAAAGATGCCGAAGGATGCAGTATAGAGGTATACACCTATATGTCGATCCGCAATTTCGACTTGCAAAGATACTCCTCCCTTCTTCAGACGTTAATAAAGTCTTCTGCGTCTCCCCTGTGCTCAAAAGCTGGTGAATTTCCATCCCCCTAGCCATTCTTCTTCCACCAATGTTCCTTTCCATCGCTTTGCTTCTCTTCTCTTTCCTCTTGCCTTTTACTCCACTTTCCTTCCTTCTCTGTTGTTCCGCGTGTCTCTCTCGCTCTCATCGAACCATCCATTGCGATCATAGATCTGCATCGTCGACGGTGGAGACGATGTGCTGCTCGTAATTACCCCATCGCTAGTGCACTCCAGAGGCCACTAGCCTACCACACTGATCGGACACTTTCACACCGAGACGCACAGGGACACAGGGCAAATCTGAACGTAGGCGACGGTGTCTGTAGTACACATAATGCGGGCCATCTCCTAACGGAGATCTATGAGAGAATCCTGGTCAATTACCTACTCCATTCGAACCGCCGAATCCACCGGCTGGAAGATTTAAGTGGTTGTTGGGGATATCGATGTGTAAGACGGTGGATGAAGTTTAAGCGCACCAAGCCGGATGAACGATGCACTGACACTGACAAATGTCGAAATGCTCGAGGTCTGTGCAGTTCGTCGAATCCCCGAGATATGTACGAGGGAGCAATTACGAATTGTCGCCAATCGAAGCAGGAAGGCTAAACCGTTCTTCAACTATCGATCGGTTAATAAGTTCTCTGTTTTATTAGATTCCACTATATCGTATGCCACGTGCACCATAATCTATTTTACTCGTCATTGATATTCCCTAGACGAGACACGGAACGGTGCGAACGACCAGAGAGAAATGGCAGGGTCCTTTCCTTTTATTACGGACATTATATCGAGGTCTCCGGCCCACCGATGATATTTGCCCTAAGTTGATCCTAACGAGTAACGGACCCTCGTTTCGGCCTCGATGAAACTAAAGAACGAACAAAGCGACGTAGTAGGAGGGGGCGCACTTTTACCAGTGATCGTTATACTTCCTGGAACCTTCGCGAAGGTACCAGCAAGGAAACCCAGTCGACGAGTTCAAGGCTGCCTATAGAGTTCAACGATCCTTGAAGTAAGGTCCACTCTTTGCGAGGAATCAGACAGTTTGAGAATCATTAACTATTTACTAGAGACAGTACTGCGTCAGGGGAAATATGTAGTGCGTGTTGGGGTTATTAAGTTAACTGCTATTTCTTTCGCATCTACGCGAAGCTACGAGCGATATACCTTTTCAGAATTACCGATGATTCCCTATTATTGTTTCATGGTTTTCTAATGACTTTTGTGTGGAAGTTTCTCAGAATGTCTATTGTTAATTGTACCTCGACCCTTAGTGCATCGTAAGTAGGCGCATATAATGGTAGATCTAAGATAATTGACATTCCACTACGCATCCTCGAGAAAGGCGCTTAATTTTGTCGATTGAGATTTTAATTAACGCGATGAGTAACTAATCGTCCAAATACGGTATAATTCTAATATATCATGAGTCGAAGCAGGGAGAGAGAGAGAGAGAGAGAGAGTAAAGAGTTTTTATTATGGTCAGCTTGGAAGCTCTACATATAATACATGGCGTTGTTCGGTAACCAACGTGCTCCAGAGACTTCGGTCCCGAGATACGAAAGGATTCGAAGCGATGTTGCATCGAACGTAACATTGTGTTCTTGCAGCCGTCTCAGTTCGTGTGGGTTTACGTGAATCGGACGTAAAGAGAGAAAGAGAGGGGCAAGAAGAGAAAGAGAGAAGCGGTTGGCCAGGAAAGACCGGTCGAACAGGTTTCTTGGGTCGAGTAGGCGAAAGCCTCTACTCCGTTAGCCTCTTTCTTTGCTCGACACTGGCTGGACTTTCGAGAGAACCTCGGACACCTCCGCTCTCTGTATCCACGAATACTCACTGGGAATCGTCGAGAATATACCGTACAACGTGACTGCGATGTTTACAGCTGACAATAATGAATCCTACCCGTAAAATAAGATAAGAATACACGCAGGAGTATTTCCGAGGTACCAGTTAAAATATCGATCGTTACATCGTAAAATAATAACAACCGGCTAGCGGTTGTCCGCCAGTAGTAGCAATTTTATCGTTTGAACTCCACGTTTGCTTCGGTTCGAACAGCGAACCTAACATGACTGCTGTTTCCGTCTCATCGAGATTTTTGCGAAGTTATCTGTATCGTGTACGTTGTATGGTTTTTCGTTTCTTTTTCACCGACGAGACATGGTTGGCGATTGTACAACGTTTACCGCAGCAGCCTCTATATAATATCTACCTTCTGAACTTTTCTTCAAGCGGTTGTCGGGGCGTGGTTCCATCTTTTTTGGGAAACTTGCCAAGATCACTGTTTGTAAACGTCTTCGGAGGCGACGTTCGTTGAGTCCCTAGAAACGGGAACAGAATCTTCCTTTTTGACGGACGCTTGCGAGCCGTTTGAAGCGACGTCGGGCCACACGTCTAGCTACATTTTTCTTCGTGAAGCGATTCAGTGGAAACGTGCCGGTTGCCAGTTCATGTTGTATTCTAGCAGTGTATACACGAAGATTAGACGGCACGTTCCCTTTTCTATACTATTTTCCTCTTTCGATATTTTTCTATAGTTTAACGACGGAACGTATTCGCCTATATGAACCTCCGAGACTTCTCGGCCAATCACGTGGCAGACGAAGGTAACTCGCGTGAAATTCCAAGAACATGCTTCGTAGGCACCGGCTCGTTTTGCCAAGATCAAGCACAAAAGATCGGGATGCGAGATTGGAACCGGGGTTCCGTTCTTCTATGTACATATTCAAATTGGAGATAGTAGTTTGGGTGGTCGACATCGGAATGGAAGGCTGTTTTAACCAAGAAAATCGCTAGATCTTGAACTTGGTCGAAGGAAAGCTCGCCAACTGTGATTTTACTTATCTCGACGACATGGAACGATAGCTCGTGTTTTATAGTCCCAACGAGGATTTCGTTTACGGTACGGTAAAAGGTAGAATGCGGCGGACGATCCGGATGTTGGTCGGTGTTTCTATAAAGACTGTCCAAGCTACCTCCCCCGTGTTCTGCACCATTGATCAGGAACGAAGAATATCGTGGAACGATACGATATCCGATCGAATGGCTGCTGGTATCGAGAAACGTTAAATCTACTGGTATGTCGGTGCGCAAACTCGTCTCGACCTAGGTTTTAAGCTTGCCTCGATGTCGAACCACTTGGACGGTGGTGGCCCGACGACTTCTCCCGTTTCACCTGATTTTGCAATTTCCCTCGTTTCTCGGTTCTCCTTTCCCTTCTATCTCCTCCTGCTTTGATAAAATACATTACGTATACATTATATGTAAAATACGAGATGTATCAAAATTATATAAAATATCATTTGCGAAAACATGATTTTCCAGCTTTTTGCCAGTTAATTTGAAATCGATAATAGACCGACGCATACAATTTGTCGACGATAATAGAAAGTCTCAGCGCGTTGGATATAGTCAGTGGATAAGATAGAAGTTACGTGTTCTGTCGGCAATAACTTCAAAGGGACGTGTGTGTATTTTCCATGGATTCTCTCTTCCGTGCAAAAACACTCGGTCTTTGGGCGAACTTGGAGAAAACTGGACGCGAAATATAACGACTGGTTTTCGGGACGCTTGCCAAGATTTCTGTTTACAAACGCCAAAAATGACAAAGAGGAAGTTATCGTAGAAAAGTTTCCCGTTATTTTTATTTGCCCCCTTTCACCACGTTGATTCCTTTCGTTTGGAAATTCGTCCCGTCACGTCATCCAACCAAGGCTAAAGTCCCATCAGTTTGCACGGAGAAACTTTTTTTTCTCTTGTGCAGATGCGACTGTGTCTTTGCGTTTGATATTTGGTCGCGTGCTTAGAACGCGGCTATCAACGATACTTATCGCGTAAATTGAATTAAACCGATCTTATCCAATCGAAACCGGTTAACGTTTTCATTGGTTTATACTCGCAATACAGTTAGCGGCGTGTCGAGTATATTGATTACGGCGGTATTCGAATAAAAAGAAACGCTCCCTTGCGGAACATGTTTTTGAATCGAGACTGGAAAGGATTCCGTGACCCTGGAACAGTGGCGCATCGCATGTTCATAAATTTCTAATTGATTTTAAACGATAGGAATATCTGGACCGATAACGGTACTCGTTAACCCTTTCAGTTTGAAACGGCAAACCATCGAAACTTTTTCCGAAGCTGTCACTCAACGTATTTGGTCCATGGACCGAGCGAAGTTTCATTTTCAAAATTTCATTCACCTCGTTCACCTTCATCAAACCTCGTTGTATAAAATGTTAATGCAACTTCTATGTTTTGGCGCGTACGTTCTTTCCGCCGGTTCGAAAGTAAAAACAAAAGTGAAGTATACATAGTAGAGTATAGTAGACTTGGTGGAAACCTTCTCCTCGAATTAATCAACTGCATTTTCTAAACTTTCTACTCGGGCTACGACGATCGTTCTCAAGGGACCTGCGAATCGCTCGTTGTTCTTGTGGACCCCGCGAATTCGCACGCGAAGACTTTTATGCTGCACGCGTTGTAACCGTAAACGTGGCAACGAGTCGACCGACCACTAAGGCTTTAATTTGACGTATTTAGAGCGATACAAGCGACGACTGCTGGCTTCGCAACGAATTCGTCCTGCTGATATGAAACTAGGGAAGTTTTAGCCTCGATTGCTTCTTAATAAGTATAATTGCTCTGATTGTCGTCGCTCGGTCGTATTCAAAAGTTTCACCTTCTTTCATCGGACTAATATAACCATATCGTTGAAGAAATAGCACGAAAGAACAATTTAAATTTCCAAGTTTGCTACGCTTCGAATTTCTGCAACGATTCGTATCTCATTGATTTATTCCGAAGGTAAAGCGACGTAATAAATCGGGGATGAGATTTGTGGACAAAAATGTCGCGTAAAATTCACGAGCTTTTCCGATTAACTGTATCAGACATAGTTTCTCCGTGGAGCAACACGTCCCAGTAACTTTCTGACGAGAACGAACGGGCTGATAGTCGAGAAATATTGTAACGGAATTCACAGAGACAACGGTGGGGCGATAGTAACCGTGCCAACTGAAATTTCATCCCTCAAGCGAGCCGCGTATGCACATGCATACAAAGTAACACGAATACGTGAAATTGTTGCCCGGAATCGCGACAGCGGTGGCGACGAACTGATTTCCGGCATCTCGTGGTCCGCTGGTGTCGCACTGTCTCCCCTTCTTTCGGTTGCTTCTTCTTCGAAAGAGGTTGAGAAAGATTTCAACGGAGATTTGCTACGTAATAAACGTGTTTCTTTCTCGACGATCTTTCTGAACGAGAACCAGTCGTGGTTCGTATAACAAACTGATCGCGCTAGACCTTCGTCGCGTGACACGGTCGAGAGACGGTCGACATTCGAGAATAAAAGAAGCAAGACAAATCTTATGAATTAGACGGAGCAACCGAAGGCAAATATCCGTCGAAATTTTTAAATTCTTCCTCGATGGATCGCTGATTTCGGTATGTTCTTTTGGAAAGCGGCAGCTTCTGAAACTCGTTCAGTGGAATTTTGTCATAAATATCGAAAGTTTCCACAATTAATATTTGTTATATTAGAAAGCTGATATTTTCAGTTTGAAAATCTAATACATTTGATATTTCTAATCCTATTTTCGAGATTGTTATTCGGCTATAAGCTATCCGTTGTGTCTCGGCGAAATGCATTTCCTGCTGAACAAGCAGATCTAGTTGCGCACATTCACTGCAGTAAAGCTCGTGATCTTAAACGTAAGTCACGGAAGCTGACGCTTAGTCAGATTATCGATAGCCTGTCTCATGTTGTCAGCATTTGTATTCCCTGGACGATCTCGCAATTTCTACCTGACAAATTTTCCAATCAGCCTCTAGATTGACCGTTTCCGAATTGGCTCGGATAGCGAAAACGCGAGCGCGAGGAAAATGATCGTTAGGAATACAACTTTGACGTCCATCGATGCCATCGACGATCCATTTGGATGGCTTTAGCGCATGCAAATGAATCACAGGCTGCCACGATATCTAGCTCGATTAGAAGCTGAAAATCTATTATTGTCGGTCACGTTCTTCTTCTGCCGCTGACGACAGTCTATTTGTAGAAACGACGAGTGACCGAAAACACCTGCGAAAGCTGTTTCTACCTGCCAAAGGTGTACGAAAGAAAAGACGACCGGTCATGGCCCAATTGCCTTTTTTATTTCCATCGAATTACCATCTTTTACCGCTGGATGTTACTAACGTTCAACGATCTGTCCTCTATTATCTGCTTCGTGTTCGTAAATTACTTTTGAACACTGACATTTGCACGTTCTCACGATTTTACGGGATTCTTTTTCTGGGATATTTGTATTATTAAACAATACGCTCGATAATAATAACAAAGCGGTATTAAATCAAGGACAGAAATATGGTGCTTATAGTCACCTAATCCAAAGATAAATCACGCCAATGCGAATATTTGGATGCTGCATTTACAGTCGGTACCAACGTCAGTTTTCATTCCAATGAAGCTGTCTAGCGAAGTATTGGTATTGAAATAATCCAATATCAGATAATAGACGATTTAGTACCTTAAAGCCTCGGATCGTATTAATAGCCGACCGATTGCAGTTACACGAGGTTCTTGCAAATTTGCTGATGCTCGTTTAGCAGCCAGGTACGCTGACGAAATCTTTTAAAGTACATTAACGTACATACATTAATGGCCAATCAAACAAAGAACCGGAGAGATGTACATGAAACAAGGCTACACACGGAGCACACGCGTAACGTATAGAGCTATAATTGATCGACAGCTGAGACCCGTTATTATTTCGACATTCCTAGTATTTCAACATTCCACCTGATCACACGTCAAGGAATCGACTTTCAGCAAGGCATTTTGCGCCGCTAGTCGTCGACGGAAAAAGCCAAGCCGGAGAGGACTTGTTAGGAACCTTTCTCTACGTGCCAGCGTTCTGAAAGAGTAAACGAGCGTCACGTTTCAATGGTGTAGACTCGACACCATTTATAACGCGACAAACTCTCACGATCGGGTGGAGACGTTCGCAACGGCGCGCCGCGTCCTCCGTCTGCTGCGAAGATAGCTGCGTTTCCTCCAGTCTGACGTACTTACTTGCTGGCCGTGGTCTACGTACATACATACTACACGTATATATGTGTGTATATGCGATTGCATGGTGTACGTACCGTTCGTTCCTTACATTCAACGTGTCCGCAATCGTTGTAGCGGGAACTCCGAGAAAGTGTTTCCTTTCGTTAAGTTGTTTTCCACGCTTCGAGGATAATCTGCCGCACTGCCGCGCGTATTTCGAGTATAACGGGTGGCACGGTAAAGAAAGAAGGCGGTGAACTGGGTGTATCTCGGCATATGTCGGTTTCGATCATTACTATTATTAGAAAGGAAGCTGTTATTCATGAAAAAAGTATGGACGTCTTTACCATGAGTGGCTGGAAAAATGGCTAGCGGTAAGATAGACTACGTAGTCACGGTTTTTATCTTATGTGATGAGTAACGCTTTGAATCTACGTCTACTCCGATGCTTTTACTTGGTCGCAACGCTAGTCACTGCTCTATACACAGTCGGTTTCCACATGTCTCTTTGCGCTCTTCGTTTCGCGATGCTATCACTTCGGCCAATAACGAAAATAGGCGCGCCTTGTTTTTTAGAATATGTCGGAGAAGATTCTGTCACGTTATAACCAATCAGATTCCTGCCAGCCAACTTTTCAGCCACGAACGTATAAGCCGGTACGAAATTAACTTCAAAGGAGCGCTGCTGTTATCGTCTACTAATGAAAATATATTATATAGAAGCGTTCGTACGAAAGGCAGCTGCTTCCGGATTATTACCATCGAAACATTCATTATCGTTTATCGTTTGTCTGACCGGTTAATTCCCTTTAACTCGTAAACAAGGAAAACGATCACGAACACTATGTATAGCCGGTCGAATTCCGCGAGTGCGGAATGCGCGAACGCAGTGGCTGTTCCGAGGCGCTCGCGGAAAGTAGATTGCATTTAGCAAAGTAATGTCGATACACTTGAAAATGTATTTCTGAAACGCCGCAGGGAAGTCGAACGTAACCGCATATCGATGCAAGCGAGGTTTTACTCGCGTAATTCTTGACTCGCACCGCCACGGAGGCAGCAGCCGATGCTATGCAGTAATAGAGCGCATTCTTCTGTACGTGACGAGAAAATATTACTTCGCCTTGAACAAGTGACGTTGCACATATGCACCTTTACCAGTGCCACTCTCGCAAGTAGGAGGTCGCTCGCGTACACGGTTTTGTGAGAAAACGCCGTGGAAACGAGATTGCGAGAGGGCTACGCGTTTACCCGTTCCTCGAATATTTTCCTCGATAAAGGGTTTTAAGATCGTTCGGCGCGTTCGTGGTTGTGCGAGTACGAGACTCGCAACGTCGAAATCCGAATCTGCAAACGTACACGGAATTTGATCGAATTGAAATTAGGTCTCGTTACAAACAACGACGTATCGCCAAAGAATATCGTGAAAGAATGCCACGTGCCAGCACGCCCGCTACGGAAATTACGATCAGGTGTTTCGAAATTGAAATCAACCGGTTCGTTCAACGTTCGATTAACAGACCGATATTTCTGGGCCGTTACGTCGATTTCACTTAACTCGATGATCGCGAATGGAGAAAACGCGGCTTCGTCGAGACTCGCTTCGTTCGATTAGCGAGAGGACGTCGTTTGCATGTAGCATTCCTGTCTCTAAAAGATCCGATTGAGTTAGTACCTTTGCGTCTTTGTGATCTCGATGCCTCGTGACTCATCCAGTATTTAAACGAATAACAAGCGTTAACCTTTTAAACTCGAACGTTATTCCATTTACATGACAATTACTCGCGATATTCGCGTAGCCAGGTTTTAGCTTACGGGTGGTCGTTCGATCGTTGCAGCATGATTAACGCGTTCCTCGTAATCGAGAAACAGGGACCGACGCACGTATACTTCGACCTATATCTTCAAGGCATTGTTCGGCGATTTTTTTCCTCAATATACACACGGGTTCCCAGCAGCGATGGCAATAAACGTAGGGAACGAGTCGCGATTATTCGACGATATCTGGAGCATGAAAGTGGATTACGTTGAACGGTAGCCCGGCATCGGTACGAATATAATTCGTCTCTTTCTACTTTCATCGATGCCTTGCCGTTCGAAGCCTGTTCATAGACGGCATTAATCTACTTTCTAATTCTTACACCTATCGCATTGTTTTTCTTGCCGGTTTAAAGGAGAACACTGCGAAGCTAATGCGCATGCAGCTCGGATCGTAATTAGAGACCCGGAACGGATAACATTTCAGCCGTGTATCCCTGCCAAGTCCGCGTAATTCGACGCACTGGTACACCGTTTTTGCCCTGGTTAATGCGATTCGTCGCGAACATTTTAGTCGCCTATTCTCTTCGACAGATATCGGCCAAGTGCATCGCGTGTCTTCGATACCGAAATCGTGCCGTTTCGAAGCCTCGAGATACAACTGCTTTTTCTGAAAATCTTCATCTGAACGTACAGTTTAATTCAGCAACGAATGTATTCTGGTACGTAAAGAAGCGGCTGTACAGGATGTAGTTCGGCCGACTGTCGATCTACTGAAATTACAGTATTTCGCAGCGCGGAACAATACAGTTTCTTGTTTCGCGGGTGTCGCTCAGGAGTGGCAGAAAGAATAAGCGAGATATAGAACGGTTCAGAAAACCAGAATCGCGCTAGGTCCCGGACAAAAGAGCATGCAACAGGTCAGCGAGCCGCTGCAGACACCTCTGACTACCAGCTGTGCGCAGAGAAGACCGAGAGGGGACGAAAGAGAACGAGGGAGTAATGGAAAGAGAAAGAAAGAGGCAGAAGCAAAGGTTTATCGCGGGAGGGAAAGAGATCCGACATTGATGTAAGAAAGGAACGTATTGCTTTCTTCTTATGTCGTTGGTTGTTTTTATCACATATCGGAAAGCCTTAGTCGTGAATTGATACGACATGGTCGACCGATATATACGCCTCTTCTTTTCATCGATAAAAAGAAATCCGCTGATCGTTCGAATCCGATGAAAATTGAGAGGAATTGTTCGATACCCGGTACCCCGAGATGGAATATTTCACTTTGTATCTCGCTTTGCAGCCACCGTTCTCTCGCGCAATCAATCGAGGGATTCTCTGTTCAGAAGGTTTTACCACGTACTTTTTCCCACATAGCCATTTGCTCGGTTGGAGACCGGTTAATTGTAATTTTTCTTTACGATTCCCACTGCGAACGTCTCGTTGCGAACGATCCTTTCGTTCGTTTGTGATATTAACACCGTACGCGATAGTATTTGTTTTATTTATACATTACATATCTTTTATCTTCTGTTCTTAAAGCCTCGACATATAAGCGGATGGAATAAACTTGAGCTTAAACACAACGAAAGGATATTTAAATATCTTTTTTAGGGGCGTTTCGACGAACGATATTAAAAGAAAATTGTCGTTAATTTAAAGACTCGGAGGAAACAGGTCGAAGAGAACGAACATAACGATTCGAACGCTAGCTAGTGTAGGGTCTCTTTGTTCGTCGTTACACCTGACAACGAGGATGCAACAGCCGTGACGGCATCAAGGTTACACTGCGGTTCAACGCACTTCCTGCCGACAGATCTTTCTCCACCATGGGATAAACGTGTATCCCTTTCGAAAAGCACATGTACTCACGTGTACTTCCCGGAACTCTATCTGGTAACAAATTATAAACTTATTCTACAGTGAACCGGAATATTTAACTATACCTCTACGTCGAATCTGACAACGAAATTTACAACTTTTTATCTAAAAGATTTATACGTGCGTTCAATGACGTTCCTAAATCGTACGCTGGAATAAGCAGGAATATCCGCTTCTGCTATTAGTTATATAGTAGAAATCGCGTTTCATCAAATTATAAAACGCGTTTAGACGGCTATTCATCTTAGCTGGGGCAGAGATTTACAGTCATCGTGGTTCAGAATCTGACTGTTTCGAGGTCTGCTCGAGCGTAGACGTAACGGTGCACCGTAAGACAGAAGCCGTTAGAGTTTCGCCGACAAGAAGAATCTACAACCATCGTACGATAACGGATCGCTCGTTCGCGATCAATTTGCCGGTGTCCCTCGTTCTTGTAACCGCGTTACCAGCTGTCAGTTGAATACTGGTAGGCTTATCGTTACCGCCGTCAAACAAACGATCGTCCATTTCATAGAATCCATATAAAAACAGAGTTTTCTCGTTTTTTCCTCCTGTTCCCTAGTTTACGCGCGCAAACGATAATGTACAATGTAGAACACGGGCTGTAATTGAGACGGCATAAAATCGTGTCAATACGCCTTTGCGTCTCCTAATTCGAACGCGAGACGTCGTTCGCTCGGACCAATTAGATCTAAAAATAAAATTCCACGGCCACGGTAGGTAGGATAATTTTTTATATGCACGTTGCACGCGAGTAACGGTGTCGTCATTTTATTGTATAACAAGCGGGCTTCCACGGAAGGCCGCTAAAGTTTTAGGTTACCATCGGCGGTGGCGGGCTCGGTAGTTGGTCCAATAATGACGGCTCAGCGGTTGCGTCAAACACGATGGTCTCGTCGCAGTGTGCGTATACATACTTGCTGTGTATATACACACACGAAACATTAATATTTATGACGACATGTGTGACTGTTTCGCAT
The DNA here is from genome assembly GCF_000188095.3 of Bombus impatiens. Lineage (NCBI taxonomy): Eukaryota > Metazoa > Arthropoda > Insecta > Hymenoptera > Apidae > Bombus > Bombus impatiens. Next base: position 454,269 of record NT_177880.1, on the reverse strand, counting down.
TCCGTGGATGAGCATCGTGTCCTGGCGTGCGTGACTTTCGCGGCCGAACTACGTTTCGTTCGGACAGCCCTTTTGTATTTTTTATGAGACATTATACGCGCGCTGCTTGGCCCTGGAAATCATTCGCTCCCATTCTATTCCTTGCTCGTCCACCCTACTCCATTCCTTTTTCATCATGAATGTATCGTATCGATGTTGTCGTGGTAACGATTGACATAGTATCGAAGGTAAGAAAAGTATGCAGTCGCATGTAACATATTTTACAAGTCAAGGACCATTTCCGGGTTTCGCGAGAGGAGTTATCACCCTAGCGTACGTTCCTCGAAGCTTCTCGAATCGCGTCTGATTCTATTTAAATGCCGGTGTACGCGCGCAAACTAACTGTTTTCACTGGAAGTAATCGTTCGGGGTAAATTACGATTCGCTAGAGGAAAGTTGTTCCGCACGATGGATGTATAATTAAGGCAACTGTACATCAGCGGTATGGTCGTGTGCTCACCAGGCGCTGCCACACTAACACCGATACCTTTACGCGGCAAAGAGTTTTGTTGCGATGCATACATCGTCCCCCAGGGGATGGTTACGTAACATGGTGTGCCGGAAAAATCTGAGTTTCTGAAAGTTCCTGACATCTGGGAGGAAACAGATCTTTCTGTTGCATAATTAGCTGGGTAAATGAAATTAATGGTCGATTCTGTTGCCTTTAAGTTAGCTTTGTACGAATTATTCATTGTTACACGAAACAGTTTGGTATATCTCTGACAAAACGCTTCCGCTGCGCTTTTACGTTTCGCGTGGTAAATTTAATAACCAACTTCGAAACTCGAATATAGATAATTGCTACTGGCGTTGCTTATATTTTTCGTACTTGAATGCCGATTCTCTTAATGACAAGACGCCATGAGAACCCGTAGAAACACAGGTGTAACGAAAACCATTGTACGTACAATGGAGGTACTCGTTAAGAAAAATAACACTATCGATAACCGGGAGCGGAAACGCGATGATTCACTCCAAAGCATCCAAGCGAAAATATAGCGTGGATCCATTCGTGACCAACGTGAAATGCGCACCGTGTTTCACGGGAGAAGCGAGATTAGGCACAAAGGCTCGACGTGTGTTAGGAATAGGAATTGTTCTCTGAGAAGTGGTTTGTTGAAACGGAAAGTGAGATAATACGATTTCACACACCGGACAAATATGAATAGCAAACGCATGGTCAGCCGTGGTCTCGTGAACAGAGCTACCGAACACCATCAGGCTATTTAATCACTTAACGGACCAACTTATGGAAAATGTGTGTCGTCCTTTATTCGATATTCATTGAGAAATATTATATTGATTTTCAAATCGTGTATTTCTGAAAAGCAAATTACGGTATTTGAGATAAATTTATTCGGCCGGATTGTAAGCTACAAAACAATGAAAAATGGTAACTGTGTTCGTGAGAAAAATCATAATTCTTCTATGCGATGAAGTCTGTCGCGGAATGCAAATTAGAGGCGTTCTCTTTCGCAGTGTATGTTGTATGTATGATTTTATTCAACGTTCCGACGTGTAATATGATTCATTGGCGGAAATTAGGTCACGTAGCGCATTTGTAACCGGGTCAAGCTGCTTCTAGCGAATGTCGCCGTAGCCATGCATTACTTGGCCAGTGATTGCCAGCTGATAATATCCATGCACCTGGCAGGTGCGCCACCTGTTATTCAGGTTATCCGATGTATTTCTGTAGGACGCTTTGCCGCGAGATGGCAGAACTTTCCTGCGATTAATTTTCTTTATTTATTTTCTTCCCTTCGCATCTTCGTTTTTTCGTTACACACGGTCTCTGGTTCGTTCCCATTTCACAAATTTTCGCCACCTTAAAACGATAATCAGTGTCGTTGATGTTGCTACCAGTTTGAAAAATACGATTAATTATCCGAGTTTTCCTTATAAGCTACGCGTAGATGCGAAAAACGAGATGACGCGACATGAGCGACTTAATTTCAATATCTGCAACTTCTTGCCCTCCTGCACGGCTCCGAACGATGAATCACTTCCTTAGATTCGATCGCGAGAAAAGGAATGAATCCACTCTGGCGCCATTAGCATCTAGATAGAACGCCTTTTAATTAGTCGACGCAACCCAATAAGCCTACGACGAAGAAAAGGAACATGGGTGGCTCCCTTTTCCTGCTGGCTTTCGCGTGACCGCGAAATGCCAGTGGCTCTTTCGTAACTTTGAAGCTGAATGCCAACTCCCGGCAGCAAAACGTTTACCGATGTTATCCTGAATGAAGAGACGAAGAGGGCAACGTGCGCGGCTCGCGTATGTGCTTTTACCTGAGGCCGCGGAGAGCGAAGCCGTTCATGGAACCAACAGGAGACACAGTGAATATTAATAAGCGCGCACAGAGCCTGTTGGTCGGTAGATTTTATCGGTACGTCTCGGCTTTCCAGCTTCCGTTTCTTCTTCCCAGCCGGCTATTACGGCCGGCTCCTCGTTTACACGTACCTGATGTCCTCGTATTCCGTTTCGTGTGGCCGACTCGCTCTCTTGGACCCTGAAGGAAGTACAGCCACTTGGCCGGATTTTCTTTCTGCCTCTCGTCTCTAGCTTCTTGCATTTTACCATCTGACCGACGTCTAACTCTATGTGCTCGAAAATGTACGAGACGCTCGTTGCTCCTTTGCCGCTTGCAAATATTTGGAGCTTGATCACAAGCTGTTCCGCGATCCCTTTAAGTCTTTAAGTCGTTCAATGTGGAGGCAATAGTTGGAAGGTAGATTATTGGATGTTTATAGAGAAAAATTTTAATATTATCTTTTAACAGGATCGAGTTGCTTCAAATTCTTTTAATGATAAATTACGAAGCAATTTCAAAGGTGGATCTAGTTCGATCTACATTCGCGATCCTTGATTATCCCCGCGGGAATTATCAAGAAGGATGATCATCTTCGATAGACAGAATAGTGAATGGATAATTTCTGTGCAGTTATAAAGAGACGTAGTCGGCTCGAAAAGGTGCTCATTGAAAAGGAAAGCAGGGTAGTAGAAAAGAAGTGAAAAGAGGGGAAAAAGAACGAAAAAAAAGATGAGGAAAAAAAAAGAAACACGAAAAACGAGCGACCTGAAAGTCCGGATCCCTTTTGGAGAATGAAGGCATTCTCGCCTCGATTCGGAGTGCAATTAATCATTTTCTGCGGAAACGCAGACCCCGGTAACCGAAGTTTCTCGATATCCTGAAAGCTTCTCTCTGACTTCAACTTCCGAAGAAAAGTTTTTGCGACCGTCGCTCCCTCTACTTTCGCCTTTTATACCGCTGGATAGAACCTAATCTGCGCTTGTCGAGATATCAACGATGAGTCACGTTAATTCTGTTTTCTATCGTGGAATCTCGACGACAGTAATTATTGGAACATCTCGGTCCGATTATTTGTGTCGGCTGTTGGGGGGTGCTCGAGCGCACACGACGATAAAAGCGAATAATTGAATGGAATTGAGCCGAGCTCGATAAAATTTTTCCAATTTACCCCCGCTTTTTATCCGTTTAAGAAACTTTTCGATCTCATAAAACGTCCTCCGTGGAAATGTAATTGTTAGCTTCCATTCGACCGATCAACTATTAATGTGCTTTACGAGATAACCGATGTGCGAGGTATTTGTGCGCCGAATATAACAGTGATGTATAATGTTTTACCAGTAGATATCAATGGAAATATTCGTTACGCAAAACCAATTTTATTTTTATACAAAACTTATATGAATTGACGTTTGGTTCTAACGAATTAAATTTGTTCGATTACTTTTTCACCATGCGTAGCATTGTAATATTAAAACAAACTGCTATTGATATTTTTCCAACAGTCAATGTTTGTAAAACATAGATGAAAATTTGTAAATCTAACTAACCCGTAATTCGAATTAAAATCAGGGAATAATTCTCCATTTGTACGAATACATTGATTATTTCATATTTTCAACTTTTATTGCAAATACGCTTTTACAGATTGTGTAACGTAATTTTCTTCGAATTGCCACCTAAACAAATTTATTTTCTGTACATTGTCCTTTTTATACAAACCCCTTCGTCAGCGTGCTTTACGAGCGTACTGTATCATTGCTGCCATACTGAATATATATTCTAGCGCAATCTTAACACACAAACATTAAACAAGCACGAAACGTATCTTTTCGAAATGTAATTTTGCCAAAGGTTTTTCGTCAATAACCGACGATATTTTTCATTTTGTTGCAGGTATGTTTAACGTGCAAGGTTTGAGAATTGCATCGAGCCCTCTCACATCAGAAGAAGATGCGTTCCTCTCGCAGCGAATGTCGCCATGTAAGATCCTGAAGAGCGCAATCTTCCCGTGATATACGCGAAAAGTCTATATACATTACGGGAGCAGGCAGGGCATGCAACTTGAACTCTTAAAATGGTTCCCGGCCGTTTAAAGTTTAAACACTTCGTAAGTCCTTTCTTCCCCTCTGTCTCTTTTTCATAATTCATGCGCCGCTCCAAAACTCAACGGCTAACGCGAGCTATCGCACCACATTTCGATCTTTCAGTGTTTCTTTCTTCGTATAGTAAAAAAAAACTCGTAATCGTTCGATGGCTAATTTCGCTTTTGGTATCATTTTTACGTTCGACTTCTGTCGGCCATTTGTCTCTCGCGTTTCGTAGAAAGGGAAAGTTTTAGCGCGATCATCGAGAGAATAAATTCCGTGCGAAACGCAAATTGGAAAATCATCGAATTCACCGCTGTTCACCGTGGCGCAATTTATCGAAAATTACGATCGGTTCTCGGAAAGAAAAAGAAACGCAGCGCAATGCACGATTCGGTCGCGAGCAAAATGGATTCTTATCGTTCGTTTCGACTCGGCTCGAGCATCGTTCGGCTTTTCTTACGTTCTCGTTGTGCAAGAGTCCGTTCACGTTTCGACCAAATGCTCTGGGATATTTCAAGTCATCGGACTGGATTACGATAAATTACCGATTCTTTTTTGTAACGAGGCCAGTGCACCCGGACTCGTTGAGCTCCTATTCAATCGCCATAAATCCTTTCCCTTTTTTGCATACTTCAGCCGCACTTTTGGCACAGTGGGCCCCTTTGTGCCATCGAACGCATTCCCTGTCATTCGGAAGTAATATACAAAAATTGTGCTAATTAAATATCAAATCGCGATCGATCAATACTATACAGGTTAATCAATTGGATACTCAACGTATCATACGCATATTCTACAAAAGGTGTCCATGTATGATCTACGACGCTCAAATCCAAATCGCCATGCGTTTCTATATTCTCGAACAATTCGCTGTTTCGAATAGTTAACCGAGTCTCTCGAAGAGGAACTTTGTACCATTGACACAAAGTTAGAGTCAGTTGTAAATTTCCGTGGGTGGACGCGAGCAGGTGCATATCGCAGCTGCGTCGTACACGATGCACGAAATTTCTTCTCCGGACGCGACAACGTGCATTAATCGTAGGTACGTCAGTCGAGTCACTCCTATAATCTAGGTACGAGGGGAACGACGTGTTGCCGTCTGAGCTTCCTAACGAGGGAACAACTTTAAAGCTTGATATTAATAGGGGATTACGGTGCGGGTACTCAATTTCCGGCGAGTGGTGTCGGTCTCGAAAACTTTCAGCCGAGGACTGAATATTAATGGAAACTCGTATTGATAGGGTTTCTTAAAGCTGCGATCTGACCCTCTCCTTGAGCATCTGTCGCTTAATTGAATTTAATTAGGGTCCCCAGTCCTCTTCCCGCCCCTCTTCTGCTTGACGGTTTCGTTCGTTTTAATGTACGCTAGATAAATTATTAACCGGTGTTTGGAAACCACCGGTTACGGGACTTCCATTAATTAACCGGCAATAATGCTCGTTGAGTAATTTGTATATTTACGCTTCGCTGACACCAAGTGCCATTTATTGATCAATCGATGGTTGAATTAATGTATTGTGGAACAATCTATACGATTATTTGGCGCTGATTAGACAGAGCGACGATTAAAATTTCATTTGCTTGAAACGAAAGATGACACGGTACATCGAGTAGCTAGTACGTTCTGATTTAAAGATCAATAGAAGGCGATATTTTATTTCTTTTATTATGTTACTATTATTATATGTTACGTCATATGTCATTATATGTTATGTCATTATTATATATTACGTCACTAACATTGTGTTCCGTTATTCTTAAACGATCGAATGGTGCTCGTTGTTTTCTTTTTTTTTTTTTTTCAAGCGAACAATTAAATTGTAACATAGAATTACGGAAATTCAGACAGTGATCTGTCGTCGTCGAATCTATGGAGGAAACGTGATGTTCGTTAGCATTCGCATTGTCTTTTGGACAAACATGGTTACCGAATCACTCGGTATAACCGGAGGTACTGGATCAGCTGTGGAATCGTTAAATCGATCGGTTCACACCGAATCGTGGTCACAGTCAAACGGAGCAGATTGACAACGTACCGAGATTGTTTGACGAGCAGTCGATTAGATTGGAGTCGGGTGCGCGCTGCGTTCTACACGTTCGATGCGCCGATGCATCACCGAAAATGCATTCAACCGTCGTTAAGGCAGCCACACTCGTGCCGCATGTTTGATTCAGCCAATTCGAGTTCGGCCTTCCTGCCTTTCGCATACACGCAACAAGCCTTAATCGAGAGCTGCATACAAATGCAAGATGAGTGCAATCTTCGACTCATGAGACATTTGTTTCGAACATTACGTGATTGTTAATCGCGTTATAGATTCGTCGCTTCTTTCCTCGTTGTTCCTTTTCTTTAATTTTCTCCATTTTCCGCTTGTTCCATTATACTTGTATCTGTATTTTACGTAACGTAATTTTTTTAGTGCAATTGATATAGAACAATGACAGTCTCTCGTGTGATTTACCCGTTCATTTTAACATAATCGAATGGAAATTTTGCAAATATATCTGTCCATTTATCTTTATCGATAAATTGATAACAGATTATTATTCGTTATTATTATTCGTTAGTAATGTTAATAATAATATCAACGCATTAAAATCCAGATTTAATTAACGAACAGTTATACACTTAAGCTAAAACAATAACGATGAAATATTAATATGTGAACTTTGATATCGATATAGAGATATAAAACGATACTGCGTTTAATAACCAGTGCTTCAGTGGCCTAACTAGCGTACGATATTAGCATAGTTACCGGACTTTGCGATTAGTTCGGACGTATAATGAAGTTCACCGAAATTTCCAAACTACTACTTTGTCAGTAGGTAACGATGATTTGTGCCAAATATTCTCGGATGATTGGGACAGACATACGGATCCTTTAACTGATTGGAAGCGCATTCACGTGGCTAAGGTCGATAGGATTAGCCTGACACAACCTTGATGAATCGCACTGTTACGTATGTTCTGTATGCTCCGTTTGCTTCTCTCCCTGCTCCTACCTCCCTCTGTTTCTCTTGCCAACGATCCTTCTATCTCTGTATAATCTGTCTCTCCATCTGGAACCAGGGGCCTGTGAAAATGTCGGTTCCTTTCTTTGACCTGACGATTTTTGTATTTCGGTCACGTAATGACATAACGGATCGTCTTCACCGTGAACATCGGGGCATCACGTTCCTTTTGTGCTGAACGTGCGCGAGGTATAACGTACGTTCAGCCGTAGCTAGGAAATTATTAACGCCGCTATAATTATTAATAATAGTAGATCGAATCATCGACGCGTTCGATCAAGAATTCTCGGTTAGTAAACAACGGATGATTCATAGATGGATGGTTGAGGCCGTACGACGTAAAGAGGAACTCGCGCTCATTTTTCATTAGACGATGTGCTTCTATCCGAAAGGAACCTGTCAGTCGTGCGTGCAAAAAATCATCGACTGTTTCGCAATAAATCGCTCCGCTCGGTCCCCAGGTTCCTATAACTTTTCCAGCTTTTACGTACCATTCAAATATGTGTATCGTATTGGTTACGAAAAGATTATCAAACTTCGTCGTTTTATTGCACGTGATCCGTTCGTTTATAGCGAATTCCCAGATCCAATTGCGTCGCAATTCGCCGGTGTCTACCGAGTTTTAAACTGCTGCCAGCTTTCCTTTTTTTTTTTTTTTACCGGGGACGGAACGAAAAAGAAAAATATCACAAGTGCATATACCGTATTTAAATTATGGGAAACTGCGGTTAGCGTGTGCTTGAAGCACTAGGTACGTAGTGTACGGCCATCGATCACTACGTCCAGGCCGTCCGTTCTTTATTCGCTAGACAAATGACATTCATTATGACTCCTCGTATCCGTCACTCGACAAAAAAAGTCTCGGCATTTTATTTATTAACGCCGCGGGCAAAGCACCGCGGACAGATACTATACAATTTTTATCAGACCTTTATTTTCGTGCTTCTTATCCTCCAGTCATTTCGGCATTAGTAAACTCCACCTGTCGACTATTCTCTCTGGAAAATGCTTCTCGTAATTTCCCATATCCGACGGCCGGCTGTTAGCTGTCTTTCTTCGATCGTTTGGCCTCATCGACCTCGTTGACGGATTTCACGCGATCTCTCCACGCTGTCCGTTGCGACTCGCTTATTAATCGCGGGAAACTCGATTAATTAAGATAAAAATAGTAGAAGAAGATGTCTACTAAAAACTTAAGCGGCGCGCTTCGCGTCGGGACAATTAGAAACTTTCGTTTTAAAACTTGTCTCCGACGCATGACGAATTAATCGGATTTTGTTCATTACCACGTTCTTAGCGGTAATCGCTGCGCTCCCTGACGTTTTACCAAGTTTTTTAATTGTAGAAAGTCCGCGGGAACGTCGTTAACAGCGTTCTTCTCGAAATACCGAGTAACGAAGAAGCTAAAATTGAAACACGAAAGGAAGAGATGATATATTTTTCTTGCGGTTTCAATTTCATTTTCTGCCGAAAGCCTCTTTAAAAGAAAGTAGTCGAATAAACGCGTTCTTTCGTCGGAAGATTTTCGAAAAAAGATTCGCGTCGTTTCGATGACATTTTCTATCGACTGGAAAAATTCGCGTGTTTGGATCACAGCAACCGAAATTGTCATGGAGAATCGACTGTGCTGGAGCCTGTCTGAGGGGATACGGCGTGGCTGGCGTCGAAAGGAATAAGAATTCCAACACAGCCGGATGAACGAAATTGAAATGTGGCGGGAACGTGAACGACTTGACAGCCACGTTCGGGAAAAACTCCGAATGGCTGAAATATCGACACATCCGCTACAGACTGCACTTATATTTACTTGCTGCGCTACACCGCTTTCTTTACGACTTCCCCCAAGCTTGAATTTTTTATGCGCCAGCTATTTACATATCCGGGGCCACCGGTCGGTACTACGTTTGATTGGCAACACATAACTTGTAGGAAACACCGTTCCAATCACCCCCTTGCAAATGTTTTGTACGTACCTTGAGTCGACGTAGCAATTTCATTGCGGCTCTTATGGTCTTTGATTGCAGCCCTTAAGGATATACTGCAGGAAGAATAGTTCTATAAATTGAAGGGCTCGTAACAGAGAGATGGCTCTGGTTAATTTTTATCGTTTATCAGGGGAGTAAAAGAATACACCGATGTCTTTTATTTTTCTTCGATAGATTTCAATTGAATCATAAAGTTGCTGGCTTCTGAATACATAACATCAGTATTCTACTACTTCGTAGTTGTAATGAAGGTGAATCATTTCGATGTGAGCGTCATGAGTAATAAATAAATGACACGTCGATGAAATACCAATCTTAGCAACAGCGTCGACTCGATTAGGAAATAATTTTCACTGAAGTTCTATTTTAAAACCTGTCGATTCTTGCTTCACGGTAATCCAAACAATAGATAGTTTTTATGCTATCGTGTCTTTGTTAGAATGCGTTGTTATAAAAACCAGCAAAATTTCGATAACAGCGGTTTTCGTTTCGAGATCCTTAATTGAACGCTGCTTATTCATTTTCCTTCGTTTTCGTATTTTACGAAATTCCACTGTTCCGGTTAAACGTTGAAACAATTACGTTTTAAAATTCCACGATATTCTACGATATCAAATTCGGAACGATATGGGAAATTAAAAAGGTAAAGTATCAAGGTTCTTCTTTAAATCGGCCGGTAGATTAGTCGATGTTTTCCGAAACGCTGAAAAGAAGTGATTTCGGCGTAGGTAGCCAAGCTACCGGAATCATGGCGCATCTTTTACATATACAATAGGAGACTTGCTACGGGAAAACAAGGACGGCACCGCTATTTTCCGCGAAAATTGTGCTGCCTAACCTTGTACATGCATGTTTCATTCAGAATGGTTTGTAAGCCGCAGGCCAAAGGAAACGTTTCTTCAGTAGCATCGCCCGGACCGGGCTAAGGTGGACGAACTTGCTTGAACTTTGTCCGACTTATCGTCAGTCCTTGTCAGTCCAAACCGTTTTCGTTCCTTTTACGGTTTTGTTGAATATTACGCATACCTGAGGCTTAAAAACAAATGTACAAAAATAAATACGTTAAAAAGGATTAAGTACATGGGTGACAAAATTGGTCAACGTAATTGGATCTATGTAAATTATAAACGAGAAGAAAGCAAACTTTACATCACATAATGATTATTACATACAATATCGAATTCTTCGTTTATCTTTTTTCCATAAGTATATATCTTACTTCCAATAAATGTCCTGATACTTATGAACAAGCCTGTACGCGTACGTATTATTCTTTCTTCCTCAAAGTAGAATTTCCCCAGTTCCTCTGTGCGAAGAGACTCAATACGCTCGAATTTCGAGCTACAAAATGTTCCTTCCTAAAGTATAGGTTCCCTGTTTCAATGAACCAGAACCAGAATCCTGTTTTATCTATGCGGAATCTCATTTATTTCCCACCTCGTTCGCGTTACTTGGATTGTCGATGCCGTGCATGCGATTCTGGTGTCGCGTGTTCGATTCATTCCTGGTCGGGGATCCTTGCCCGGTAATAAGTCCTCGTAAGGAAAGCTTTACGATCTCGGGAATTCCGCCGGTCTCGGTTAGACACGAAGATACGCGACAAAAATCATGAAAATTCATTCGGCGTTCGTCCGGCGGTTTTTCCGTCGCGTTGTTTAACAGGCTCTCCCCTATTCAGGCTGAATGCATCAATGAACGATGCTACCGTGGTTGAAGTTGCGATAAACGCGTTTCACGAGCGCTTGAATTCCACGTTGAAGGGAAACTCGCGAAATGAGATTACGTCGAGTTAGCGAGATGAATCGCAAGCGTTTCGCGCACACACCAGGCGCAATATTTAACTTTTAAAGTCATTTGCGATTGGCAAACATACCGTAGTCCCAGTGTGCATGTCCCGTTACAGTTTCGCCGTGGTTGGTCCGGGAGTTCCCCTTAGTCGAGAACCTCGCTTGGTCGGCACGCATGACCAGCATAACGTTCTAGTCTCGATGCAGAAGTACGCGAGCCGAATCCAGTCAAGTTTCTTCTAGGTATCTGCCGAACATTGCGTAAACCATTTACCGCTTGGTAAGTGCGTTGCCGCTATCGACCACGATGCAAGTATGGACTTTGCAGTTCTTTCCTTCATGTCGAGGCGGAAATCGTAGTTTGAAAAAGAGTTCTTGGAGAATTAAATTTTCAGACCAGTTGTAGAGTGTCGCGATCGAAGTAACCGTTTTTATCAAAGGCCGCGTGTGGGAATTCTCGTTCGTTCGAAGTCAGCGGAGATTTCAAAATTGGACAACATTTTTAGAATAGATTGATTGGTGCAGCGATTTTAAGAAGCGAAGCTCGTGAAAATTCGTGGCTGAGAGGGAACGTCTGCGAAGGAACCGTTGCATCTAGGGAACAATGATCGGACCGTGCCTCGTTCCACCTAACATGCTATCGCCTGGAGCTTCGACCTCGAAAGTATGTTGAACGTTTCTTTTCTTCTCCTTGGAAGAACAAAAGGTTCGTCGCGAGCGTCTAAGTATTCGCCCGGGGCTCTGTCGCGTTACACGCGAAAACGAGATAAGATTCTGTGCGTAGCTTGTCTTTTGTGGATCGCGAAACGTATCGGGGGACTGTATCGAAAAGGAGGTGGCGCACTCGAGAAGAATGCAGGCGAACTCCGACGACAAAGGTGCTTGAGACGCGTATTGTTCGCACCTCGACATCCTTGCCGAAGGACACAAGGAGAACAAGGGGAAAAGAGAGACAGATAAGAGAGAAATGAAAGGAGACAGAGCGAGAGGGAGTATATTTCGTTGGTTCTCGTTCGCGCTTCGAGGTCCCGTACAAAAAAGAATTTGTCTTCCTTAGTTAATAATGAGTTTCATTCAGTGGACGAAACCGAGCACGAACTGCGATGTGGCTGTCGCGGTGCAAGCGCTGCATTTTTCAACTTCGCCTCCACGAGACAATAGTCCACGCAAGAAGAGATAATTGCACGGCAGAGATTCTTCCTCTCTCTCTCTCTCTCTCTCTCTTTCTGTCTCTTTCCTTTTTTTTCCGTTCGTCGAGAAGAAAGAGGCCCGGTTAAATTAATCATCTGCTGCGCAAGCAAGGATTCCGTGGCCACGGCCTCGTCCGTTCGCCATTTACCGCATGACTTTCCGCTAAAGGGAGGATGAATTTTGTAGATTTCATAATTTTAAACAATGCGGTGTACGTTTCTTTTGTGGTGCCCCGTTACCCGGGACCCTCCATTATCTCGGCCTTCGGAACGTTGGATTACACAATGGCACTGACACGATGTAGGATTTTTTTTCGAGTTTCAGGCTACCGACAATAGAGGCGCGACGGTAGTTTGCTTTTGTTATAAATAATTAGAATAAAACTTGTCTAAAAAGATGACACAGTTGTTCGTCAGTCTATTGATAAGCCGGTATGTTGACTTGTTAATGAACAGCGTATTACCAACAATTATGACTGTGATAGAAGTACCCTGCCCTATGATAATTCAAAGAATCAATAAGAGAAGTAATCTACAACTTAAAGAAGACTGTAATCTTCCACTTAAGTAGCGATCGTTACATATCATTTTTAAAAGACTAGTACTAAAGGCATACTTGCGCTTTTCAAAAACCATTTGTAGTCGTTGCATGATTTTCGTTAATTGAATCAGCTGAACCTCGTGTCCTATGTTTAACGCATCAACTGGCGAAGAAGTTTTTTTGCCAAAAAAACGTATTCCTCCCAAACCCATGTGACAACAGCTTCCTGGAGCGTAGCGAACTATGATTAACGGTTCATTAAGGAGTCCCTAAGTCTCGACTTGGGCTGCTAATTAACTCGACGAGATGTCATCGTTCTTGCCGGATAGGGAGAAGAAAGCTGGACTCGGCGTGTAACGGTACTGGGAACGGGCGCAGATTCATAGAAACGCGTTGCCCAAAGTTTACGACTCAATTTTCGCCCGGAGTTTATCGTCGCGGTTCAACTGTGGTAGAAACAGTAACAAGACCGCGTTTTATGGATGCTGAAATTGACCTGGAGAGGAGCTAAATTTCGACGAAACCGGCGTACGGAAGCGTGTTACTTTGTCCTGTCGTCTTTGCCTTCTTGCTTCGTTCTGGTCTCTCCTCTCTTCGCACCTTCTCGCTCGAGATTTATGCCAGACTTTCGTACTGTTTTCACCCAGTCACGCGACTACTCTGCACTCGTTTACGGTAATCATGGTCGAAGCTATGAACAGTCATCGTCAAGTGAAATTGTAGGACACACTAACACGCCAATTCTCACTTACTAAACTGCCTTTCTAAAGATAGTTGGTTTAGAAAAAGCGACACGATACATGAGATTGCAAATGGCATTTGCAGATACTTCACCGTTGGTTAAGTAGCGCGTGTTTTCAGCAATCATAGAAATAGTCGAATCATGACAGAACGAATTATTCTAAATTTTTAGAGTTGCGTGATTAACGGTACGTGGAGATGTGTAATTAGTAAAGGGAAATGAAAAATTAACATTACGGTAAAGAAAAACTAATGAAAGCAAGAAATTATTATATTTGTTTTGTTTTTTAGACGTTCTACTTACATACAAGGATGAAATTTAAGCGCGCGATAGTTCTCGTCGAACAACGAATTTGCTGTTGCGATAAATGAACACCTCGTTTTAAGCGTGTGCGAGAGTAGGTTAGGAAGGCTCTTGCCACTCGTTCACGGCCAGGGAACAGCGGCAGAAAAACGTCGATGCGGTTTAATCAACGTAAATGCTGCGAGACGTAAAAGAGGAAAAAGCTGGAGCATCGCGGGAAAATACGTGAAAATCGAAGAAGCAGCAGCCCGTGTAATTTCTACGAGCTTTTATCTAACGAATTATCTCTCGGTTTTCGCGATCCTACAATTTCTCTGTTTTTTAATTACCTTCGCGATCGCGCGTTTTATTAGCCATTCGTCTTCACGAAATAGATGGGCGGAAGGAGAGAATAAAGAGTAGAAAAAGCCTGAAGGATAGTTGCGTGATTATGACGTGTTTTTGTCTAAAACCAGCGTAAAACGTTCGTCGAATCGAGTTTATAACTGCACTTCGAAAGTGGACAACTACGATGAACGTTCGTTTCGCAGAAGTTTCACGAGGGAAAGCTTATTAACGCGTATCGACGAATTTTGTTCGTGTTCCAAAATTCGTAAAACGAACCGCTTCAAGGGGACGGAATTGATGAAAACTAATTCGTTGCACGGAAACGCGATAACGAACTCCACATCGGAGTATTATTAGAGGATAGAAACGGAGATACGACTTTACATATGTATATGCTGTCTCAGCATGGAATAAACGGGCTCATCCACTCGTCATCGACATAATATATCATACAGATGAGACACCGAATGACTCGTACATCGGGTCATCGATCTCGAATACGTTAGCCACGATGTTGCGCCATGCTGCGAGATTTGAAAAACATTGTTCGTTTTGAGCGAGATATAAACTAAACGGTAAAATGCGAAGAGCCAGGCTGGAGAAAGATTAAACGATCGTAAAATTGTTAAGCGCGATGCTGCATTTGTAAATGGAATACACAGGAGGAATAAGTCGTTGATTGCATAGCGGATTTCTGTGGATTACCTAGAGGAACATTTGTAGTCAAGGTCTGTTAACTTCCTCAGAAGGAAATAGTGTGTCCGACAAAGGAGTAAATAGCCTGTGACAATGTTCGTGATTCTTCTGAGAATAAAGGTCCACGATCTCGGAGCCTGTCATTCTTCTTCCATCTTATTGTTACTTTTAAAGTGCTTTATTCCTTGTAGCACAGTAACAGCTACGATCTAACGAGGTTGTAAAATCAGTTGAACATTAAAGCACGTGATCACTTCTCAGATGTCAGTAGGAGCGAATGGACAAACGTAATATCACGTAACGAATATTTAAGACGAGTTCAGTGTATTAACAATAAGTTGTCTTCGTCGCATAAAACTGAATGTCGATATCTTTATGCCGAGAATTTTTCTATTCGCAACAAATATACTCCCGATAGACATAAATCGTCTCGCTCGCAGTATGCAGAACCCCATAAGAGAATATACGTAGTATACGGCCCTAACAATAAGCGTAGTGACATCAATAGGTACCGCTGCTTGATGCTTTAATTTACGACCTCGATATACCCTGACTGTACCATAGATTTCATGCTTCGTTCTGCAAATATGAAATACTTTTCTGTACTCTCACACTTTGCATAGAACTCGACATTAATTAGGTGCACGTCCAAGCAACCGGCTATAAAAGCTTCCATGAACGTGTCTGTTCGGAGACGACACCGACACGTAAACGCTTTCTGTGTCCCGACAACGTTGATCCCGAGCGTTAAGACTCCCATGCGAACCCGGACTGAGAAGTTTGGGAATTAAGAGTTACGGTTGCCTGGTTGACGCGCGAATATAAGTAGTGACACTTGAAAAGTCGTACGAAAGTTTTAATTGAAAGGCACAATTGAAAGACAAAAATGGTCTACATTGACACTAAACTTTAACGGCGATTCGATCGATATCGTGAAAATATTTGATCGAGCAACTTGAATTCATTGTACTCTTTTGCAAAATTCTGATAGCATTTCGCCAACTTTCGCGCGACTCTTCGATTCATAGAAGACTCGTTGTATCTAATCCTTTTCTTTGGAATAGTTTTCTTTAAGCGCATAGATTTCTTCGAAGACGAAGTAGCACAACGTTCTGTTCTTTCGGCATCTCGGAATGACTCAGCCTGGGAGCGTTTCGAATCGAACGACATTTCAACATTGTGATTCTGCAGCGGAGGCTTCGCGATCGTAAACTCCGGAATTGTTGTCGGCAGAGGCGAAACTGTGCTGGGTCGGTTGTAATCTGGTTCCGGAAGAAGGGACGCGGGGGAGGCGCGTAATGACCTTAACAATCGACATGATTCTAGCTCTCTTCCTTGATGACTGTCATCGTTGAACGCAGATAAGCTTCCTCGATGTTTCCAACGCTCGGTTTGCTTAGGTCATCCCTCTATCAAAAACAAAAAAGGAAAAAGAGAAAAAGTCAGATAATGAATAGCATTTTAACGATTTTCACCGATTATCGATGGAGAATTTTTAGTGAAAGAAGAATCACGAGATCGACGATCAGATACGAGCACAATGGAAGAGTTAAGGACGTGGAAAGAAAATAACAAGAGGAAACAAGGAATAAAGGAGGAAATTTGAGAAAATAGCCTGTAGCTTATCAGGATAATGGTTTCCAGTCTACCAACGGAATATTATATGATATATCGAGAAAGTTGTTGGCGGGGAAGTGAGTGAAGATAAGTGAGAGGGAGTCGTGTATATTCACAGCCATGGTTATATATATATACATCTACCTATATATGAATAATTTATAAAGTGGCACGTTCAAATAATAAATTGCTAGACGAGCTAGCGACTCCGCGGTCGCAGGAAAAGAAAGCAAGTGCTCGGGGTTAGTTACGAGTTGCCGTTAATTAAGACATTTCCATACTCGTTGTAAGGACGGACCTATTCTACTTTCAGTCGTAGAATTCCTCCGGCGAAACTGTGCAACGAATGCTATTAGCATTGTTACCGTTTAACCGAGTCATTTATCAAGCAACCGTTATAAAAATTGGCAAGCCGCGCTACGATAACACGCCGCACGAACTTTCCACGATTTCAAAATGTAATTTCAACGCCAAACGAAAATCACGGAGCGAGTATTGCCACGAGGCAACCAGGAAGCAGAGGAAACCTTCGAGTTCCTTCAGAGGTGGAACTCGAAGTGCAGTTACTCGTAAGTACACCGGCGGGAAAGCAAGAGTTTAAGGAGCGGCTGGATGATGTCGTTCCCAGGAAAAACGTGAAAAGGAGAATCATAGAACGTGAAACGTAAAACAGAACGAGGCGATGAGCCGAGGACGAAGGAAAGAAGACCACGTGCAGAAAAAACGGCGCTAGAAACTGGAAGGGAATCGTCCAGGCAAGACGGATAAATGCGTTTATGAGGGAAGACACGGGAAAGAAAGAGGAATAGCCCGACAAGAGAAAAAGAGAAGATGAGGCGGGGAGGTAGGAGAGAAAACGACGTACATTAACAACATGATGGACGGCGGACGCGGTCTGTCTACGATACCCAACCGACACCGTAATGCACAGGAGTTGCAGGGGGATTGCCCTGGCCTGGGGCGAGAGGCGAGGGGAGCACGCATCTAACCATTCGACGCCCACGCGATGAGTATAGAATCGCGAGAGACTGCTCTCAGGGACGACACGGCCTGGTGCTGGTCGTGGAAAGAAATCGAGCGAATGAACAGCGCAAACCGAGAAAGGCCAGTCGAGTCGAGTCCGCTTCTTTTCCTTGCAAATACCAGGGAACGTTTTGTTTCGTTTTATTTTAATTGAGGGACGTCGTTGAATTCATTAAGAGGATATTTGTACGTTGTGTGCTCGAGCAGAACCGAATTTAGAAACGTCGCGACAGATGGGAAAAAACGAGATGTCGCGATGAATAATCCGAAGTCTGTTAAAGAAAGGGGAAATATAGCATCGCGAGAAAAAGTGGTTTAAACGTATCGGGTAAAATTCTTTAGATATCATTGTCTCTTCTGCGTCTCCGTTCTCTTTCCCTCTCTCTCCCTCTTTTAATTCTCTCGTAACTGGAAATAAACGTTCCTTGGATAATTTAGTTCGTTCAATTTTTACCCGGCTGTCTGCCCGTTCTTTTATAAATATACCGCAATTTCCTTTATGAGCAAACGATTGCACGCTAGTCATCGGACAATTTCGTCCCTTAATGAAATCATAATTCTCGTGGAATTTAGAGAAAAGAAAACCAGTTAAAACTGGCAATCCGACTTTCAGTAATTCCATCGCACCTTCCCTCTTTAACCGTCAATCGAGTTCCAGATGGAAAGTATATACGATTTATCGATTTAGCTGCCTTTTGCCATTTGATTCGAGTTACATTAGCGTTTAAGGCGAATCGAAATACGCATCTTCGTCGGTGAACCCTCGCGAGCCAGAACGAGGGTAAGGTCTGAATGTCGACTCGTAATCGAGCGAGCTTTATGATGAAACCGTAACAGGTTGTCGGTTATTGGAAGCTAGAAGTAGGGAGAAAACATCGTGGCGTTCGCCGTTATTGCAGACTCACCGCGTATAATCGTCGAAACTGAAACGGGATCTGCCATCAGCTACGAACGTATGATTGCAAATGGCATCGATGGATAGCACGTGTATAACCCTGTCGATATTGCTGTTGATCGGGAGTAGTGGCACGAGTAGAGCGTATTTCGCGTATAACGTGTGCCGGATTCACATCGAGGGTATACCATTTTTGTTTCCGAGCACGATGCTCTCGAAAAACTGGCGCACAGTTTTCAGAGTGGCGCCGAGTGTTTCGGCGAGTTTTCCCTTTGAAATTAATCGAGTTTATCGTTACGTAACTTCGAAAACTCGTCCGTATGATTATCCTCGAATCAACTGTTTTGCCTATTATAAATTTGCGCTCTGGCGTCGGCGTTCTGGCTACATAAATTCGGCAACGTTAGCAATCTGTCAGCTCTTCGAAATTGATTATCGCCGTGGTAAACGGGAATCGATCGAATATCATTCATTGAACGTTACCGTGAAATCTTCCGCGGTTTCCTCCCCTTTTGCCCCTCTGTTTGAGAGCGTAGCGCCGCTCCAGGCGACGTCTGTTATCGATTATGCGGGCAAACTTATTAGACAGCGATTAGCTGTTATTCGCATGCAACGCACTGACCCTATTTCTCTCCGGCTGGTGCATAGGGTTAACCGCAAACCCGCAGACCTCGTCATAGTCATCGTCGTAACTGTCGACGACTGGCTTGTCTTCGCTTTTCCCTCCTCGCACGGATCTATCTGATGTATAAGCGCGCACAGGTGCGCGGCTATTGCCAGCGTGAATTACGTTTTCGGATATTCAACGTCTTCTTCTTACATTTAATTCCGCGAAAAAGTTCGCTTCGAGCAGTTTGATCGATCGGTTTTAGATGAAATTAGAGCGCATTGATTCGTCGAATGACTGCTTTTAATGTATAGATATTCGGTGTCTTTTTTTCTCTACTTCTGAATTTATTCGCGTAGTTACTGCCTCTATTAATTATACGTACTTTGCTGTATCGTCTCACATTTACTTCCTCTTGTTTTTTCAATCCTATTATTATCTTAATTCTTCCGGTAAGGTAGGTGTAAAGATCGAATGACGTTTCGTAAGTGTGAAATGAGACGCACGTGAGATATCTTATATAAGGAAACGAGTAACGATGAATGAAAAATAATCGAAGATAATTTCTTATTTATAGCGCTAATAAATATTCTGTTTATCGGTGGAAATTAATAACGACAGTGTAATATATTTGAAAAATCGTAGCATGGAACTATCGTAATATGCACTTTGCATAATTTACGGCAATGATAACTCGAAATTTCTGATAGAAATTCATTGATAAGCCAGTATTTTATAGCATATTGAAACGCATGCGGATAGAGCTGCGTGTACACGAAGAATGTACGCTATTCGTGCAGCAAGTGGAATGTGCGTAACATAGCGTGAACACTCCGGTGATTTGGGTGGAGACGGGTTTCATGCAACCACCTGTGTTCGGAGGTCAGCGTTTCCGGTTAATGTGCCACTCGTCGTTTTACTCACGCTTTTACCGTATTACGACCAAGTACGAAGAAATCGTCAGTTTTGCCTTCCATCCGAAGAAGATTTTAATCGTCCGATCGTTATCAACGATAATTATTTGCATATTAGATCACGCGATGTTAAAGGCTTGTATTTTTGCATCTGTGTAATAGGATTTCCTACCTTCGTAATAGTAAAAGGACGCGAAAGATTTTATAGAGTAGGTATCCGCAGTCTTGGTTTCACAGAAAAGAAAGTTGTGCATGAAAATGTAAGAAAAGAATAGAACAAGAAGTAGATAAACTTTATTGTTTTACAACCGTCTGCTATTGCTGGTCGATAGCAGCGGTTGGAAACGTGAGCCCAATGCCAAATCACGCTTTTATACCTACTTTGACAAAAGACACGCACGAGACTGGAACTTTTCAAACATACGTAGGTACGTACATGTGCAATTCAAGACCTTTTAGACTCATGAAGAAATTCAAGACTTTCCTGACTCGATGTTCCACGATTCGACTATTTTTGAGAGAATTTCAAGAAGCAGTTCTAGCATGAAGATACGATACGATCGCGAGCACACGCGCTAACTGCACTGTAAATTATGCGCGCGTATATCATTTCGTAATGAAATCTGTTTAAGCGTTTTAATTGTCAACCTTGACGCTTCTTGAAGCGTACGTAATTAGCTTTTTATCGAGCAACGTTCCCTGATTGAAATCCTTAATTACGCCGTTTGTTAAACGCGACATTTGTTCGGCGCCGTGCATCGCGGTCCAGTTTCAGCAGATGAATTAGAAACAGCGGTCGTGAGATGCGTTCGTTAGCGTGCCCGCTAGCGCGATGCCACGAAGGTGTGCCATCCACTTCGGTTATTGCGATTCCCAAGAGTTCGCGGCGAATAATAATATACATCTAGATGAACCTGATGCCTCGTGATGAAATTACATCCAGTTGATTTTTTCTTCCTCCTACGTGAGCAGCGTGAGTCATTCTCCCACATTATCGGTCTGCCTTGCTCGCTTCGCATGCCAAAAATACTCGAACGTTACACGTACACATTTTCTTGCAACTACGAACCCATAAATTCCAAAATTTCCTTCCTGCAGTGAAAGCAATCCGTCACGCGTCGATCACTTCTAATACATGAAAATTCGATAAGATCTTTTTCATAGGAAATTTATATTATCCCGTTTTCGTATTGACAATCAAAATGTTCCTTCTTATCTCGCTTCGTTTAATTTGATGCTGAACCAAAAAAAAGAAAAAAAAAGATTAATACATAAACTTCTTTAACTTAAGAATTTCTTCTTTCCCCATATGGTAAACAAATGTAAATTCTACAAAGGGGACATTGACGACTCGATAACAAAGATGTCAAAAATCTTGATCCTGTTTCGAAAGACGTTGCTTGACTAGAGAAAGATAGAGAACGGGGTTGGAAGTTGAACACGGTAGATCAACGGAGGCAATGCTCTCTTTAGTAGGTACCCGAAGGGGGTTGGTCCGCAGGGTCTGGGTGCGAAAGTGGAGCAAAGGATGAGCGGACAAGAGAGCAGGAACGAGAGAGGATAAGAGGACGAGAGGTAAGCAGCAGAAGCGGTTGGCGGTTGATTTGCTTGGTTTGGCCCAGACAATGCTGAGATGATGGCTTTGTCTCGAGGTAATACCGTTCAAAGGCTTTCTGCTCCTTCTCCGTTTTCCTTACGTGTATTCATACATATACAAATATACACGTGTACGTGTAGGCTAACACATATACACCAGCTAGACTCTCGTAAAACCATGTTCAAACGGTAACGCGTACGTAACCGCCACCCTTTAACCCGTTGAAGCCCCTGCACCAAAATGGAGCGAAATCCGCTGAAAGTGGTTCCTTGTCCAGAGGCTCTGACTTCCTGCGATCCGTTATATCGATTCCGGATACGCATTCTGCTTCGACCCGTCAGTCCCACCGATTTCTATGATTATTTAGAGGCGTCTGGATATCAGGCTTGACTTTGGAATAGCGACGTACGATCCATAAACTTTCGAGGCATCGCGATACAAGGGCTACACGATGATCGGAGCGCGAATCACCGGCTGTAAAATCGAAATAGGCAGATAACGAAAGGGAATATTGGTGTCCGGTGTGCACACGTTTCGACGTATCGACGCTGACTTGTCCCGGTGGATATCGACGATACGATCGATAGTTGGTTTTCGATCGAGAGAAAACTAATAAACACTCGCGTTAGCGATCGAATTAGCGTTACGGGCGCGGGTATCGATCGGAAGCGATGGCGCGGCGCATTCGGCGAAATCGAACGGAAAGCTCATAAGCCGACGAGTTATTTGCATGTCTGAACGCGCGGAGGATGACGCGCGTCGATCGAGTCGGGGCACACCAATCGGTCGAGTTACTTTTTCGTCGTCTCTGGATATTTTCACCATAGGCGAGCAACGCGCGGGAAAAGTATTCGACGCGTGAGGCCGGAAAATTCACGGTTCGTTGACTTTTATTGTACGCTTTGATAGCCGGCATGTCGAGCGTTAGCCTGATATTCGCTCCCCCGAATTCCTTCTGTCAGTATCCTTTTATCGTTTCTTTGCCCGTTCGGTTAACTGTAAAATCGAACCGATGAAAGGAGCATTCCTATAGACGATGTAGCTCTGCCTTCTCCTAAGTTCGCTACGGTGCGCGTTCGCCGCGATGCTTGTGTTAATCGAACCGCGTCTCACGTAAATTGGGACGCTGCTCCGTTGTTCGTCTCGAGATCGTGGATCACGAGATATCGACCGTCTACTCGCGTGGCGTCGCTGTTTTTACCAACGGCGTTCGATTCATCTTGGCAAACAGTGCAATCTGCTTCTTTTTCGTAGGAAAGAAAGCTCGTTGCCTCGGCGAAAGGCGTGTTTGACGATCGAGAACGATGGCATAAACGAAAGTAGCGCGTCGCGAGACGTAAAATTGCACAAGTTGGAAAGACAAAGGAGATTTCCTCCCTTACGAGGTTCTTTCAGCAATTTGCAAGTGAGCAGGCTAAAATATTTCCTCATCGTATTCGATATGAATGCGGAATAAAATGCTTAACGTTCTCGGTGACGCTACCCCATTCGAGTGACGAAACAGAAACAAAGGTGAAGCGTCTTTCCAGGTAAAATTGGAAAAGTTTTGAACAGATGCGTTTATCGTGCTACTCCCTCGATCTGAAACCTTTTCGAAAAGCCGGGATACAGGCTACCGGAGAATTTATTTCCATTCCTTTCGATGTCCCGTTCAACGTAACGAAGTGCTATGTAGCGCAAATCATCGGATTGATAAGCAATAGATGCTTCGAATTGTTCCTACGGAATGAACGAACGAAGAAAGAACACCGCGAACGATGGCGAGCAGATAGAAGGCGAAACGCATACGAAGATTTGCGGTACGCATGCAAAATCCGTTGACCGCCGAGTTATCGCATTACCGTGCACAATCTCTAACCTTGGTCCACATTTGCAACTTCTTCTCTACTCGTACCACCTTAGTTGCACCGTTGCGTGGGTACAATTGCGCTATATGCATTGGCCATGCACGCGGTGTCGTCAATAGCACACTCGCGTTGGCTGTAAACGCAGCTGCATCGGTCCCTAGATGCGGGTTAGTTTAATCGACATCGTTTCTAACGGTTTGTTATCTTATCGAGCTTCAGCTGTCGCGTTATCATTCGTGAAACTTTATCTTACTCACGTCGCTTATCCGAATCGCCATCAAAGAATCGATCGATACGATCGTCAGAGTTATTTTTAGAAGTCTTACATAAAATTGTCATATCAGGACTTTCTCATTTTGGATTTGTAATAATAGCAATTTCCGTACATCGCGGAAATTGTATTTCGCAGAATATATGCAAAATAAATACGAAGCAGCGAAACGATGCAACGAAACCGCTTTCGTTAATCATTCGTACGTTTAAATCAATCGACATCATTTGAACGGCATCCGCGACGATGTACCTGTTGATTCCCGTGCACGTTTACTAAAATAGCATTCAACGATGAACGTCTTGTTGAAATAGGCGTGTGCTTCTTAACGTTCTTAATTTCGTTAAAAGCTAAAACGTTAAAAAACGACCAACCCCTAGCGTAAAGGACACGGATCTCGCTGGGCAAAAAATCTCGACCACCTGTTCCGTGCACGGACCAAATTATCACGTTTTTCAACCGCAACATTTTGCCCCTTTCAGCCTTTCAGCTTGTATTATCGAACAACGAAAGAGCGCTCGACTGTCTTTCTACTTTAACGATCGGACGAGCGTGAACAAGGTTTTTGCTTGCTGTTCGGTTCAATAGCAACGTCTCTGTTCAGCGGAATATAGCGCCATTCCTTTTCGTGCAACTTACACGATTATTCACGGCAATTTGCAGCATCTACTATCGTGAAAACTCGTTAGGTTGCATTTACAGGTGACTACTATATTTCCATCCTACATTCGCTCATAAAAGCTATTACATCAATCCGAACGTTAATAATGTGACTTTTATGAAATCCTAGGAGTGAAAATTTCTATTATATCTATTCTATTTCTATCTATTCAGTTCGAGAGACGTAACAATCTTTCATTGCGTTATTCAAAACTTATACATTTACATTTCAAGTACTCCGTTATTCGTAGGATGCTTGCAGTTTCTCAGAAAAATTGCGTTATATCTAGAAAATAAGGTAAAGAGAAAAGAAGCGATGGGTTGGGCTGATACAATCGATGGCCGTAATTTCGGCGACGGTATTCTCCACGGACGTAATTTACAGAGTAGCGAGCGTCACTTTGCCGTTGACTCCCCTTAGATTAGGATCAGTCGCGCCCCAACGAGCCAAGATTTCTAATTAATCGGTTAATATAGCGCCTCCGGAAATGACCGAACTCGTCCCAAGGGGGCGTCCAAGCCTAACTATTACAGCTATATACTAGGCCTGGCACACGATGTATATATATATATCTCTTCTCCCTGGACTATCGTGTCTGCGGAGTTGTCACTCCCCTTATATTACGTCATTTCACGCTCGATCGTGCACTCTGAATTCACGCGCCCTAATTTTACGCCGCCGATATTTTCCGCCTTTGTCGTCGCGCGAGATGCATCGACGACATATGTCCCGTACCCCCGATTCCCCTGCAATTTATGTAAGTACACATTGCAGAACTCTCGCATCTGCTGCGCCATCGCAGAGCGTATTTTCGCTAATGTTGACAGAAGAGGCGTGAAATCGAATGGAAATTGTTCGACTATCCGTGTGGCAAAATCCCCCATATTCCGTCGAGGGTGCATATTTTTTTTTTTTTTTTTGTTGTTGTCCTTCTTTGTTGTCCAACGATGGGATGGTCGCTGTTATCCGCATTAAATAGTTGTTTCCCAGTTTCGAACGAGACAAGTGGAGACCAGGACACCCATTGGTCGTGTACTCGTCTGTCAAATTTGTGTTTCCGCACGATCGATGCTGGACATCTCTTTCCCTTTTTTGCTTTTTAGCGTGTATACATATGGTCGAGGGGAAGATGCCTTCCCGCTGTTTACGAATCTTTGTTCCTTTTATTTGGCAGTTATTGCACCGAAGTAGCTTCCCAAGTATTTGTTCGAAGAACAACCTCCCATTAAAATACTGATATAGTATAATGTAATGTAATATAAAAATAGTTCTGTAGGGAAATTTACAAAAGTTATTTAATATTTGAGAAATTGAAGAAATTGCGATATTGAGTGAAAATTCGATACGATCGGCTTAGAATCGTTCCGATATCGAGCCCATAAATAACCCGTTAATTTAATCAAACGTTGCTGTGGAGAAAGAGAACAGACCGCCCTCGCGATCCTTTTTTCAACAAGGCGAAACGGCTATTCGTCACGAGGGCTCATAATTCTCGGGCTGATATCGCGGCTCGCAAGCCGTGCTCACAACAGTCTGAACAACAGTTGGACAACTCCGACGACGATGGCAGGGGTTGGCTGCTAAATCACAGAAGGCAACTGCTGGCACGCCTTTTTGCCCGTAGCACCTCGTATGATTCCGGGAACGACGCCCTTAACCCATGCCATCCATATCGAGCTTAAAGCTGCTTAACGACGCCGCTGCTTCGTAAATTGCAATTCTTTTCGAGCGAGTCTCGTGTCGTTGCCGGGAATAGTAGGGCTCAAGTACCATCCGAGCGAGATGAGATTTCTCTTCGAGGTTAGTTGACTGCGTGTAAGGCGTTGCACAGCAACTGCCTGTCAGGAAATTTAGGAATTTACATCCCGAGCTTGGAAGCCTTAAACACTTTGCTTCTAACACGGTAACCAAACTTTCTCGTGTACCTATTTGGAGCACACTGCATGCATCCAACTTGCAAACTAGCTAATGTCACGGCTCAGATGTCTGTAATTTCTATGATATTTCTTTCATATATCTACATGTATGTACGATATTTATTTTTACGTAAAACTGTAAGACATCTGATATTGTTATTCACGGATTGGCAAACGGTTCGATAGGATATTCGTTTTGGCGAGTTCAGTCTCGCGAGAGGATGCCATTCGAGCGCTTCTCTTTAATCTCTTAGCTGGTCACCTTGGTTTTCTCGCGAAACGAATTCACTGCTAGTATGTTCGAAGACTGTGAAATTCGCGAGCGTGACTCAAATCGAAACGCTGAAACGGTTTACGATCAGTCAGCGCCATTAAATTGAATCTCTATATTCGGGCTTTCTCCAACTTCTGCCTTACTCGACGTACGCAAAGCTCGTACCGATTTTACTGTGAATCGAACGGTTTAATTGTACCGCGTGGTTTGGCGCATTGCAGCAACGTGCGAAAAATAGCAGGAAGGAAACTGTTTGCAAGTTTTAGAATTTCGAAATAATTTTTGTACAAACAGAATATCTATTTCTGTATCGATTTCTCTCCGAAGCAAACGAAACATTAGATTTTCTTCTGGAAATTTCTAAAATGTTATTACCTAGCACGTGAAGAGACAATAGCCGTGAAAGTACGAATAAAGGAACGACAATCACGCGGTGTAAAAGTTAATTATCCTTGGCGTAATCGAGAAATCCGTGGTCTAAATTAACATTTAGCCCTTGGATCGGAGAAACTTTAATCGCGCCGCTTGAAACAATTTTACGGTTCGTGGAACGCGTTAAAACCAAAAACGACCCCAAACGCCACGTACACGGGCCCTGCACTTATCGTAATTTTTCATCACGAATTATCGGGAGGCGTGTCGTTACATAACGGTAATCTCTTGATGCAAATTAATGCGGGATATTTAGTTTGACGTACCAATGGAAAATTTCGTTCCGTTCGATATTCTAGGGCGCCAAATCAACGTGAACGTTGGATAAACGTTATAATCCAGTTTATTATGACGTAAAACATTTATGACCGTTGTTATCGGCACATCCGTTCCAGGGGATTAAATGCTAATGATTCGCTAATTATTTTGTCTATTATTCACATTTGAGACAGATTATCGTTGGCTGACCACTCGTTACTAACGATTGCATCTATCAATGGCACTTGATTTAGATATTACGCTGGAAACTACAATTTTCATTCGATTTCTATTATGTTCAGCATTCAAACGTGATTCAGCAATAAAGTACAGCGTATTATTCAATTCTATATTGTCTAGAAACTGTAAATATTCTATCGATACAAGATCGTAGAATGTGAAATTTACAACAACCTAATTTCGATTCAATCACTCGGTTAATCGAGTCGGTCACTGTATAATTTTCATTTCTAAGTTGTTGTCCAAATATTAAGAAAAACACCGAAAAAGAGTGAATTTTTATGTCACAAAAATCGAACACTAATACTAACCATACGCGTAAAACTAAACAACAACTAAATTACTTTATATTACAACTAAATTACACATAATAATCTATAACTAATAATGATTATTCATGAAAGTTTGAAATTGTATTAGATATTCCACGTGTTTGATGACACGGTGTAAACCTTTCTGCATAGTAGAAATAAGGTTTTTTAAATAATTAACACCGATTTATTTCCATTCTTCTTCTAAACATTTTTTACATTGTTCTTTAACACACCCTCTCCCCCACAAATTGACTTTTTCTCTTCGCAATGAAATATTACTAATCGTTTCAACATTTTCAAAATTCATATATCGTTTTTCGTCACTCAGTCTGATCAAATTGCTAACAAAACTGCTGCACAGTTGCAAACTTGAACGAGGCATCGTTTAAAACGTTGCATACAAACACACTCAATACTATATAGCGTAGTGTAACAT
Source organism: Bombus impatiens (assembly GCF_000188095.3). Lineage (NCBI taxonomy): Eukaryota > Metazoa > Arthropoda > Insecta > Hymenoptera > Apidae > Bombus > Bombus impatiens. Next base: position 425,943 of record NT_177880.1, on the reverse strand, counting down.
AGCGTAGTGCAATACATTTTTGTCTGCTTCTGTTGCTTTGTTACCTCTACATTTATTGAAAATATTGAGCTTAGAAACTTACTGTACTTAAAGGAAGACAAAGTATATTTTTTAGAATATTACCATCTCTCCAAGAATATTACCATACACGAACAAACTTTCGCCCTATGCCTGTATCAATCTTCGGTCGTATTAATCAAGCCAAAAATACAACAGTTCTCGAATTTAGCCTGCAGCGTGTAGAACCATCTCGCGTTCAATATCGATCCACCCAATCATAACATCGGACCGCTGCAACTACGTTCCATGTTTGCGTATTTCCGATCCAACTACCGTTTAAGGAACGTTACATCGCCGTACCACATTTTACATTAACGACGTTGCTCGACGGCACGTGACCTACGACCCCCGGCACGCTGTCGTGGGTCTTCTGCCTGGAAATCGGCGTGGCGCACGTGCCCGCTTCCGTTCGAAAATTACGAAAATCGTTGGGCCACGGGCTCAGCCACGGGGCATTAATATAAATTTCAATAACAGTGATCGTCTGCGGTGGTTGGAACGCACGCATAGGTGGGGCACTCGTATCGCGTTGCGATTAAACATAGTCGCCGCTGGTCATGAATCGGTTATCCGACATACATATTCGGTGCTAAAACGAGATATTCGACGTTTTGCACGGCTCTACTTGAGGGTTATCGGATTTTCTCCGCGTTGTAAAGCCTTCGTATTCAAATCGTGAGATGTGGCTATGTAAAGAGGGAATAGAAATGTGAAATATATTTCATTGCGAATAAACGAGAATAAACAGGCAGATATTATTTGGAAAACATTCGTCATGCGATACGGTTAAAACCAATTCAGCGATTGAAACGCAATTTGTGAATAAAACGAATCGAGGCCGAGACAAATTCACCGCTGTTGCAGCTTTTGTTTCTTCGTGCCACGTGGTAGACAACGAGCTTTTGAACGGCGACGGCGATTTTTATGTCCGGTATTTCGCCGGCAAGTCGCCGGTTATATACGTACGTATATATGGTGGAAACCACCGCAACGCAGCAACAGAGATTTTCAATCTGTCCACGGAGAAGCACTCGGTTACGATAAGAATCGCAATTCCGTTCTTGGTCGATGTAACGTTTGAGAGCGGATTAAATCTCTCTCCGTTTCGGAACGATGCGACGCGACGCGACGTTGCGGAGGATATCTATGGCCCGCGGATAACAATCTGTGCGTACCAGTTTTGATTGGAACTCGTAAATACACGCAGAATTGAAGGGAAAACAATTTATCGGATCGTTTATCTGTTTACAACATAAAATAGTTAATCCTGTGTTGCAAATTTTTTTATCCTCGTATGGAACGTTGGAAAATGAATTGGAACAAACATGTAGCGCTTAATATTTTTCCAATAATGTGTTTATAGTAGCGTACAAACATTTAAAGGGAGATACAATTTATTTATATTAACTTATACTAGCTTAAATTAACCGATTATGCTAACATACTTGATTGCTGTTAGTATATTTAGTAACTAAATATTTTCTTTGTATTTTTACATTCGAAAAATTTGATATTTCTTTGCACCTTGAAAGTGTGGAAAAACACGATCCATGAAATACCGTTGTCAACGCAACAACGTTGAATGATTTCTTGTCTGTTTTTGACGCCCTGCCGTATGTTTCTACAGATCGGTCAACAGAAATTTGATTTCTATCGAAAATTGAAAACTCTTCGCACGTGGTGGGCGGACGCGCAATCTTTATGGAGATAGAAACTATGTCCGGGGATATAACGGTGAATGGTAACGTGAAATTTGCCCGCCCTATATCCCCCAACGCTCTTCCAATCGTTATATGGTATTGACGTTTCTACTAATGCATCCGTTTATGCCTCTCAACGTTTATACCTCCGGGCTATTTGCACGCGACGTGTGAAAACAACGTCTGCGACTCCGCCAGGAGACTTGTATTTCTCTGCACGCACCATCAACGTAAAGTCTCTGTTTCCCTTTTTCCAAGAAAATGCAAACACGAACCTTCGACTTGCCGACGCGACGACGCGAAATTTTCTAAATATTTTCTGACGAAAGAAAATTCAACGACAATTACGGCGCACTAGCCACGCGGCTAAACGCGAAATGCAGCGACGAACAGACGAACGGAGAGTTTGCACAGAATTTTCTAGTTGGCAGAAGCTTCGCCCTGCTGAAACTTCCATTCACGATATTTTCTATTTACATATATCCAAAACGAGCGTCGTCTCGGTACATCGGGCAATAATAATCTTCGCCGGTGAGCGGCGATAAAGTTGTGAAAAACAAGTCTCTCTCCCGTTCCATCTTACTCCGTCGAATTTCAACTTTGCCGGATTCAACTTTGCCGAATTCCAACGAATCTGGAACATCGTCGTTCGCGTGGTTCCTGATGGAACGAGAACGGTTTTATCCCTTCGCCAAGGCAACCTCGCTCCAGAACATGGCTCTCTAGTACCGCTGGCTCCGCTCTGGTTCTCCCTTTCCCGTCGGATAATTTCCATCCGGCTAAACCTATTTATACCGGCGGAGATTACAGTATTTTGGAAATCTTCGGAAATGGACGGACGAAACCATTGCAACGAACTACCCCGGGGATGCGGATGCAATTCATCGGTTCCTAGCGAATCTCGGTGTGCTTCCGTGAAAATCTGTAGGTACTTTCTGGCCCGAAGACAGGAAAATATCGATAGGCCACGAAGAAAATCTTTCGACCCGCTGGAGTTGCGGTAATACTATTACAAAAGATAGTAGCGAACTTTCTGCCGCATTTATGGCTGAATTTTTCCAGGTTCTCCGCGATTTAAATCGAGTTTGATCTCGGATTACTCTTGAATCTTTGAGCCCGAATCGAACCGCCAACCGATGAATTCCGAGTTCCTACTCCAAGCATTTACACGATCGATACACGTTTCTTCGCCGATCACCGATTCTTTCTTCGCCTTCGTACCTACTTCTTCTTATCCGGTACGGTTTCCGGCTCGATGTAATTTTCTCCAGCGAGTTGAAATTGATCGTGGACGGGCAGCACGAGAAGCGATTGACGTGGAATTTCATTTTTATTATATTGTAATTAGAATTTCGTGGTTTAAGTCTTTCGAGAGTTCTTCGAATATCTCTCTACATCTTTCTCCATTAAATTCCTTTAAAATTAGAATAGAAGATACCACGATCGGTGCAACTTACAATCACAACGAACATTAAGATAGTTACCATTAACGTTATTAGGCTCGTAGCAACGACGCAACGAGCTTGCCAAGCGTTAACGAGATACAGCCACAAAACATTGTCACGTTTTTTCCATGAATATCACGTTTCCAGAAGTTTTCGAGGGAGAATAGACAGGTGGCAGGAAAAGAACAAACAAGAACTGCAGGAAAGTAAGGCGGTAATGCATTCATGAACGAGTCCGAATTCTGCAAGAAATGGCGTTACCACGACTCCCGATAGCGCGTGCCACGAAAAGGGCGTCGTTGATATTCTTTCGGCGTTATCTGCTGCCTATACTACTTTCCAACTGCGGTCGTAGCCCTGGCAGACGTATAGCAGCTTTCCCATGGTCGTTACCCGGCCAATTCCCAGAAATATTTTCTGCAACGCGCGTAAAATCAGTGAATTCCACGCGGAGCTTTTCCAATACGTAACCAGAGCGCACGAGTTCTCGCGAGTCGCCCGATTTACGTCGAACATCGTCCCTCCAACCTCGTACACGGCAATCCCGAACACGCATACACGTCGCATTCTTTTGCCTGGAATTCGCTGCTTTGTTCCGCTTTAGCACTTCCTACTACGGATTGACATTCGACTCCGTCTGACAGGAATCCCTGGATATTCGTTGGAAAGGCTGAAGAATATTAGACAGGTTATATCAGATCGAATTCCACGGTAGTCGCCAGTTTTTCTTTCGTAAGGATATACCATCTCTGAATATTAAGTGGATTACGAGTATTTTTATGAGATTGATTATGTCAATTTCTTTGTATCTTTAATTATCGATCATCGAGTGACATTTCTCTTTATACGAATTTCAATGGAGGAAAAGTGCGACTCGAATGCAAACGAGGAACGATTCGAACGTAAGTAGAGACTAAAATGCATGGTGCCACGTGGAGATTTATGCGTATGATGTCACGTGGCAAGATTGCGTGTTTGACGTATGAAATCTTTAGGCTCGGTACGATTAGGAAGATGAAGAGTCGCGAGTCATCAGGGAGTCGTTACAGAGTCGTTAGAAAATTACAAAAGAATAAATTGAACAAGTGTAGTGTGAGGGTACTAACTATAGGGAAATACATACCATTAATCTATACATTCAGGAATGCAGATTTCACTTGCATGATTCAGTGATCGTATACTATCGATGATTCATGCTGTATATCTTTGTTTGCCACTTCTTACCAGCATATCTGAATCGTATCACTGTCACTATTTACTCCAGACAACACGCCTTTTGACAAGTGTGTTATCCTTTCATTGTTATTATCACAGATAACATTATCAAGTAATGGTTATCTTGTATAAATCGACCGCAGCACTAAAGATATCTGCAACATCAGTGACTTTGATCGCGAATTGATATAATACTATGTCAATAGTCGTATTTGTATACTGCGTCCATCAGCAGTGATAATATCGAAGTAGAATGACATACATATAGGAAATAGCGAATTATCCCCACTTTGATACGAATTTGCTATATTTTAAAGTATTCGGTCGTCCGAAACGTTTCTTACGTTTTATAAAGAAATAATGGATGCACGACATTTTTTGTTTCATATTATTTTATCGAATTACGTATGATCCATTTTGTTCTATCAAAACAAAGATCACAAAGTTCGACAGATTAGGCTTCATGTTTGTATAAAGATGCATCGTCGTAAAAGACGGGTCTGTAAAAGAAAGACACTTTTCGGACAACCTAATACCATAAGTTTGTAACGTAGCAGGTAGCTCCGAAGGTTATCGGTCGATGTTTGACAAGATAGAAACGATGGATTGGAAATGATCGGCGTTAACTCACAATTGGCAGGGCAAGCGTGGCCGCAATTAGGCCGATGTGAACAATGAAAACGGAATTCACCATTGTGCAAAGCAGGTTATTGACACGATGGTGGATGTTCCCTCTACCGTCGGTGTGTCCAGTTAATTATATGGAGCAGAGTTATTTAATTAGTAGGCATCGGTTGTGTTGCCATCGGTTTAATCACCCACGGATCGATGAATGCCGTGTGGAGCCCGTCTACGGCGTTGCGAGTTCGACTTTAATAAAAGTGCGGCCGGCATCGATTTCCGTGAAATTGGAACGATTTATCGTTGCTCTGACCTCGATTCCTGGCGACGCGTGTATTCTCATATTGGCTCGTGTACCGGCCGATGTTGATCGATATTCAATTTGTATCGAGAACAAATACGTCGGCTCGTCCAGCGGCGATCGTTCCGACTTATGCTTCGACGTGACAAGCGGTCAAAAAAAGAAAAAATAGGAATCGGATTAATACGTGCACCCACATAAAAAACACCATTGTAATTTTTCGCGCGACACAGTGAAAAATACATAATTGAGCAACGCTTGCAAATTATTCACTTTCACGTGCTTATCGCGGCTACAAAAGATACCGACACTCTTTCAACGAAGCATCCACATTTCATTTTTATAACATCAAATTTGTAAATTCATTCAATAGCTTTTATAGCCACTGCATCTTTCTATGTTAGTTATTGAAATATTCAAACCTTCGAGTCTCGCTCATATCACTCGTGTTACTTGAATTCAAACGGCTTGAATTCAAACTTTCCTGCTTACCGAATCTTTTCGTTTTATCGTCCATGTGGAAGCAAGATTGATCGTAAATATCTGTGAATCTCGAGCCGGCCAGGATATCGAGACTTAACTGGTTCGACACAACCGTCCCGTGACAAGAGTAACATCCCCCTTTGGTCGACGATGGCTGTACGGATCTCCCGAATTTCTGCGCTCGTGTCAGAATAGTTTGCGGTCGCGCAAACGTCATGCGCACGAAACAAACACAAACAGTTCTCTCTGTCTGGCGTGTTTGCCAGAATTAACGCCACGCACCGTTGCGACTAAGCAGCAGCCGACGGAGTATATCGTCGTGTCGCGCGAGGCTTCCTTGCATGGTAACTGGACAAACTTGCCGTCCATTGTACGTGTATAGGCTTGGCTCTGTACACACGACCGACACACGCGTTTATATTCGGCCGTCGTGTCAGGCATACATAGTCTTACGTAGTTCCATGTAGTTCTCCGTGCTTCTGTTTGCGGTACACCGAACGAGAGCGCAATTGTGTATTCGACACCGATACCACCGTCTTACAGGTTAATCTCGAGCGTATTAGATGCATACCAACTGCATCTGGATAGGGAGATGTCGTTGCAGCAACTGCACGATAGCAAATTTTGATTTACTTTGCATTAAGATTGTTGGTTACAATTCCTTCGATGTGAGTATTTGCAGCTTTAACTCTCAAATGTTAAAGACGAGTGGTATAGGAATGAGCGAATGAGTTAGAAATATGTAAATGTACAGGGTGGTTGGTAGCTGGTGGTACAAGCGGAAAGGGGTGATTCTACGCGAAAAAAGAAGTCGAAAATATAGAATACAAATTTTTCGTTCGAGGGTTATAACGGATCTCACTATAGATCGTTGTCTCGATTGACGTTATTTTTAAAATTTTTAAATTTTCAAATTTTTAAATTTTCAAATTTTCAAATTTTCAAATTTTCAAATTTTCAAATTTTCAAATTTTCAAATTTTCAAATTTTCAAATTTTCAAATTTTCAAATTTTCAAATTTTCAAATTTTCAAATTTTCAAATTTTTAAATTTTTAAATTTTTAAATTTTCAAATTTTTGAATTTTTGAATTTTTAAATTTTCAAATTTTTAAATTTTTAAATTTTTAAATTTTCAAATTTTTGAATTTTTGAATTTTTAAATTTTCAAATTTTTAAATTTTTAAATTTTTAAATTTTCAAATTTTTGAATTTTTGAATTTTTAAATTTTCAAATTTTTAAATTTTTAAATTTTTAAATTTTCAAATTTTTGAATTTTTGAATTTTTAAATTTTCAAATTTTTAAATTTTTAAATTTTTAAATTTTCAAATTTTTGAATTTTTGAATTTTTAAATTTTCAAATTTTTAAATTTTTAAATTTTTAAATTTTCAAATTTTTGAATTTTTGAATTTTTAAATTTTCAAATTTTTAAATTTTTAAATTTTTAAATTTTCAAATTTTTGAATTTTTGAATTTTTAAATTTTCAAATTTTTAAATTTTTAAATTTTTAAATTTTTATTCTATATTTTCGACTTCTTTTTTCGCGTAGAATCACCCCCTTTCCGCTTGTACCACCAGTTACCAACCACCCTATATATAAGCATTACTTGCATATTATTTGTATTTCACTTTGATGTTGAACCATGTTTCTTTTCATTTCACCTTTTTACCGTTTCAAATTTAAAAAAGAACAAAAATCCCTTAATGTTGGTTTCCGTTGCTAAATAATTTAAAGTTGAAGGAGAGGATTTACGGTTAATACAGAGAAGTATGAGATATTATAAATTCAGGAATTTAATTTCGGCAAGATGTATTTACATTATGATGTTTAATAAACAGGACGAGCTTCGAGTTCGAAGTAAATAATCAAAAAGTACACAGATATAAGAGAAATCTTATCGGTCTAACAGCGTGTTGACTCAAAACCGACGTAAGACCATAATTCACGATTCCTTTACGAAGAAAAGGATGCTTTTCAATCTGATTGGTTCTTGTGCAAATAGAGAAGATACAAGCAGATACTCTCGGTAATCTAGAATACAAAAGAGGGTGTGCAGTTTATTCAGAGAGTTTCAAACTATTTAGGGTTCTCGCGTCGATCGAAGGGAACGCGAATAATCGACACGTGCTCTGGTGTCGAGATTATCTTTGGTGGCGTCTTTCGACGAAGGGTTCCCACGACGAGATGTTTCATTGTCGAGGTCGACAGTTTCTTCTTGTTCGTTTAATTAAGGAACTATTGCGAGTTCGTCGTCTGATCGCTGCTTCCTTTGATCTTCGTCACTGTCGTCGTCGCGTGAAACGTGTCCACAGACGATGACAGTTTAAAAGCGACGCTACGATGCACTCTCATTCCCTGTTTCGGCCTAACAACAGCCCCACTTTGGCCGTACAACACAGACGGTATTCTCCTTAGGGGCAATCAGAAAGATGACACCCTTATTTGCCAGTGGTAACTGCGCCACTCTCCGTGGAGATTATTTTTATCGTCCGAGTTTCGAGGGTGCCTCGTTCATCCCCTTTCGCCTTCTTCATCCTTTGCTTCCTCCCTTTAATGTACACCGTTTTCTTCTTGGCGACACTCGAGGCGGAAAACACGCGAGGGCTGAAAATGGGAATTGGGGTGGCACTATTTCGTAAACTGCGACCTTCGTTTTGATGTACCTCTATTCGCGTTCATAACGCTGTTAATTACGTAATTGAGGCCGTGTCCCGAGCGCCATGCTCTGTAAAAATGAATTTTATAACGCGAAGGGTTATATTCAGTTTCTTTTATTTGAAATTTTTATATCGCTCTGAAGTTCAGTCATCAATCACGAAGCAGGTTTCTCAAAGAAATTAAAATCGACGTACTCACAGTCGACGATTAATTGTAATTTGAGTTCTTCACGGCAGATTACTATCGTCGTTCAAAATTTTCGTACTTTTTACTCGAACGTTTTCGTGTTTTCTTTCGTAACGCACTTCTCCCCGTTCGTGCTATTTTAAATACAACTCCGGGCCGGAAAGAGCTCAAAGATCGGAAAAAGTGCGAAAAGCGTCGAGGACTCTCTTTGCTGTAGGTTATGTTAAATCATACATGATGTTTGCAAGCTCCGTGCGAATCCAAGAAATTTTTCTAAGCTTCGCTATCACGTATCATATCGTTCATATTACAAATAGCTTCCACGTTAATTCACTATCGACGTTAATTTAGATCAGATCCCAGATTAATTTTCAGTTTCACATTTCAAGTTGTTTTCAAAATTTTATCAATAATACCAATTTATCCTTTTGTTAATTTTATTAATGAAAATTGCATTTTCATCTTAAGAAAATTGAAAGCATCCATATTCTAGCGATAATTTATTCTCTTCGCTATTCGCATAGGTAAATTCACATGTTTTTCTTCTTGAATTTGAAATCTCATTTCCCACGCTGCACCGAGCCATTCTTATAGCCGAGCTCGTAAAATTCTGCATTTTCACCATTTGATCCGCTCAAGACTCTCGTTTCCTTCCGTCCACTTTCTCTCGAATTCGATTACGTCTTAAGAGCATCAACATCCCCTTTTCCGATGTCTTCCCGTGGAAACCTGGAACGGTGAAACGAAGAACGATTTTCCGCGCACGTACGCGTAAAATTCTATCCGGTGTCTTGTTGGCGCGACGTCTAAGGGTCTTGCGCGCGAAAGCGAAACGATGGATAAACGTTGCAGCATGGAGCTGATTCTCAGTCATGATGCGCTTTCAATTTCATCAGAAACCGCAACGTGGAAATACGCAGTTTATGATACACGGCATCCGCGTCGACAGAATGGAGAAACTTTGTCGTGCATCCCATTCCACAATTCGCATTCTTCCAACGCATTCTCTGCTTCATGAACTATACGTGATCTATGTTGAATCTTCTAAGCAATTTTCTTGATACTTTAATTACGATTATTTGTCGGTAAAGAATTACGACAGATTGAAATATTTCGTGCTCCAGGCATTGCCCTTTACGATAATAAGTTTTATAATTTTGTAACCATTACAGAAATATAATTTATTTCATACATGCGTGTAATGAGTATACAAGGAATTACCACTGACTTACTAAACGACAGACTAAACGACAAATCACGTAAAGTTGGCGTGGCATGAAATGTATTAAACAACTCTTTCATTTCGTTCGTCTATTTATAACTCGTAGGGGAACAAAAGCTGGGTCATTCCGAGGAGACATTCAGGTGGAAAAGCTCGGTACCTTTCCCGACTGGGAATTTCCATGCTGAAAAACATGGCCCATAGCGATTTGCGGATTTCTCATTCCACGATGAGACATTCACGGGTACTAGAGTTATGCGAGGCTATTTGGCGTAATTTTCAACGGTTCAATTAACATCTATGCAAGAATGCGCCAATTAGACCACGATCTGGTTGTTCGGTGGATTTGTCTGGCAATCGACGGTCGTTAACGATGATCTTTTTCGTGGATCCATTTTATATCGAGCGTGTATCGTACGAGGGAAAGTGGTGGCTTCACAATGCTCTATTGTGCGCACACACGAAGTCTTCTCTCGTTCGATTCGGCTGTGCATTTCCAGAAAGAATTAACAGTCATAGCGGCGGATCTGCTCGTACAAATTGTTCACAGGCATCGAGGCAAATCGATAAGGTAAACTGTGACTTTCGTAAGGGTAGCTCTGGGTTTGACGAAGAGCGTTGCGTCGCGTCACTTCAATCTAGAATCTCGACCCGCAGTCTAGATTTTCGTTTAGCGGAAAATTCCCACCGATAACCGAAGAATTCTCGCATTTGATATCGAGTAGATGACATCGCGAATCAATTATAAGACCCTGGAAGAGCTTCGTGTGAAAAACGAATTTGAAAAAGACAAAATCGAACCACCGCTGACCCAGATTCGTGCTTTAATCCGGCAATTCGACGATTTATACGATGATTTATCGCGAACTTTTCTCGCTTCTTCGCTTCTTTATTATGTCGTTTCTTTATTCGCGAATGAAATTACTCGATGGAACGATCGCGCCACCGATCTTTTTCTCCGATTAAATACTCTGATATAGGTATCCTTATCTCGCTAGAATTTAACATTTCGCCAAGGTTCTTACCTATTTTCTTTGTGTACAAGACACATAAACCGTAATCTTGTCAATTTCTCATTATCCAACCAATTCGACGAGATTTCCGAACTGTTTACGCGAAATCCTGTTAAATTTCGATCGAATTACCGGGCGGCTCATCGCAGACAACGCCCTGCATTCCCCTGCTGGAAACGCTCATCTTCCGTTGCGCGTTGCTCTAAATTAGCCCTTTACCTGTAATGATATTCCAGATCCTCCATTATAACACGAGCATACAGTCCTTTCTTGACGCATTAACCGGCACACCGTTGAATGCAAATTGAATAACAGCTGCACAGCTGGATAGATGGTTTTAACTAAGTTTCCACAGGCAAATACGGTAAAACGTGTTCATTCGCCGATGCCTGGCGGTGTTAAAACGACCACGAGAAACGACTCCATTAGAGGAAACGAGACAGGACGAGAAATTAATCGCGTTCGAACTATCAGCAGTCGTACGATCGGTTTTTCGCCCTTGGAAATCGTTAAATTTCTAATCACTTGCTAATCAGTCGATGGAGCTACTCTGTATATTTTATAAGATACTTGTAAAAGAGAATTTATACCGTATGCGGATCTGATTTAATAGTTAAAATAGAGTTTAATGATCGAATCGTCGACGTAAATTGGCATTTCGGTGGAATGTGCCTATGTGAAAGTGATCGTATTAATTGAATGCTGAATATTCGCAGGTGTCGGTTCGATGTCGGTTTTCTAATTCCTGACGGTACAACTTTCACGTAACCGTAAAAACACGGTATAAATTACGGCCGCAGTAGCATTTGCTCTCCGTTTTTCGATAAAAACTACCCGAGATTTCTAATCCTCGATTAATCCAGATTTTAGCTTCTTCTATGTATTTAACACCGTATGCATTAAAACTATATTTTACCATGTCGTATGAGGCATTCCACTTTTTTTCACTCTTGAATAATTCAAATTAAAATGTCATTGGAGGTGTTAGCCTGGATTTTCTTACGCGCGATTGCACAGTTAATAGAAATTTAATACGAAATAGAGTCGGTGGAATTTTTACAGGACGAAGTTGGAACAATCGTCTCGAGGTAGGCAAACGATGACAATGGCGGTGGATCGCCACGTGACCGGCACGATAGTACTGATAACGCACGGTTCGTAAGGCGCGTGACTGGGGCTTGTGCGTATACGAGATAAGGGAAAAACGTGCGTGCCAGGCTCTCGTAAATCAGGGTGTTTTTTTGCGGGTGCGACATTATGACAAAGTTCGAGATCTCGAGGGATGAAACGTATGGCAATATAATAGTAGTTTTAGAAATATGGTCGGCATTGAAATTTTTCTTCTCAAGAATTCCATTTTTCCTTTCTGTTTCTTTATTAAAAATATATTCGATCGCGATATCAAATCGTAATTCATAGTTTCGTTTCACAGCAAAAGTTTATCCATAAGAAACGCTTGGCGGATAGTTAGCGAGCAGTCGACGAACGTAGTCATTAGAAAAATCGAAAAAAAAAATGAAATTTCCGTCATGATTTAAATACTCGAATCTTATCGCAAATTTATCGATCCTTATATGTAGAATACTTGGCAATTAATGTAAAAGGAACAAATTTTTCTCGTATCGAACTGAAAAGAAAGGAACATTTCCATGTGATTTCGATTTCAGTTTACTCGAAAACGTGACACCGTGTTTTGTTCGACGATAATCAGCTGCATCCACTTGACTGTAGGCAAAATCAAAAGATCAAGCATCGCTTTGACGCCACGAGTCACCGTGACGATACGCTTGTGCGCGAATACACTCAAAGATTCAAGTGCTGCATTGTGTACAATACTCGCTGCCACATCGGCATATATATGTAGCTTGTCGCTTTATTCTATCACCAGCTACACACTGATTCTGGCACTATTCACGAAGCAGCTCGTGTAACGCGTAACAATATGGACAGCGGGATCAACGTTCCTCTACCGCGCGGAATGTTTGACGTACAATGGGGAATTTCTATTTTCGTGATTAAAAAACTGGGGAAAAAAGTGTGCACGTCGCGATGCTCGATCGAATACTCGTGCTTCTGGAAAGCTAATTGTTCCGATACGCGTGCGAAAGTTTGGCTTTACTATCCGAAACCCCTGATATTTGCTATCTGAAATCTGCGATGTTTTCGGATACACGTCGCATTGGATTTCTGTTGTACACGTTTCTCTGAACTAGTGTAAAACAAACATTTTACATGTGCCATGTAACTGTCAAAATAGTTTAAAATATTTTTTTAACGTGAAAATTAGAAAAATACATCATAGTACAGCGTGGCACGTCGATATATCACGTGGCTTCACTCACTAAAAAACGTGTGACACGACGATCGATACAGCAGCGTATAAAGTTAATCAGATCCTCGTTTCCTAACTTCTAAACTAGCTATCCTCGGTCTAACTAAAATCTCTTCGATTCGGCAACGAACCGTTCCTTCTGTCAAGTGCGTGCTCACAGACCCAATCGTGCTTCTGGCCGCGAGTCCTGGCTGGAAAATCCAAATCCACGGGCTCATACACATCTCCGGAAACATTCACCCTCGGAACTTTGGTAATATTCGTTAAGGAGGCACGAGCGTGCATCCCTTCGTCCGGAGAACACACATGTATTTACATAACACGCGGAACCAGCCGAGCGAGCGAGCGAGATAGGGTACGAGAGACTCGCTTTCACTTTGCCCTCGGGCTTTCAACCCCCTCTATTGAGATCCTCGTCTGGCAGGAGTTTACAGACGGAACCCCCGCGGCCACTTGCTGCATCCGAAGCTTCTGTATTAGAAGATACGCCGATCCCCGTTCGAGTCGGCGAAAGATTCCACGGTTGCGGATCAAACGGGACTAATTTCATTTCTCGCTGACCACTCGACCGTGCGCAATAAAACGACGAACGATCTGGCCGAACTTCCGTGCAACGATAAACAAACGAGAGACTACATTTCATACTGTCCTGTGATTCGATCGAGTAATCTTGTGCGCTAGAAAGTTTCTGGTTTGCAAGTTAACCACGATGACTCGGCGTTATGATCGGGGGAGGGACGGGAAAGGAACGTCGTGAGAGTTTTGACCCTGTCGCTGTCTCGATGCAGTTCACTTTTTTCAGATACAATTTACGCTGTTCGTTTCACTCGTCTACGCTCGATGGAAATATCGGCGATTAAAGTAAACGAAGCATTAAATAGGTATACATGTTTACATCAAAGAATCCAATTAACAAGGTAAAATGCCCGTTACGTAACTAATAGGCCGGAATCGATTTAACGTCGATCAAGAGAACAGACTCTACGCGCTCTTTGTTTAACAGAATGCCCAGTCGCACGCTATGTTGACTTATTAATTCTATATTAATCCGTTACGAAGCTCATAACGCGTGAAATCAACGCGTAAAAACGTGTCGACGAAAGAGTATCGTCCGTTCTACAGGTACAGGATCCTTGGAAGAAGAATACGAAGCGTTCTTTCGGTTCTTGAAACTCGATTGAACAAATTAAAAATTAAATGGAAGGAGAACGGAAAGACGAAAGCGTTTAGAGTCAGCTCGCTATAAATAACGCTAACGCAAATACTTAACCGAGAGGGAAGAGCAAAGGGAACGCCTCGGCTATCGTACGAGAGAGACGCCTAAGAGAATTCCTCGATTGATCGATCAAGCGTGCTCAATAAAAGAACATTGGCGGCGTCTGCGGATGAAAGTTTCAGTACGGATCGTAATAGATAAAGCGATCGAGAGAAGTAGCAACTTAGCAACCCCCTTCCATTCGTTCAGCGGCATTAGGAGGCATCGAATTCCTTCCATTCATGTCGTGTTACGAATACGAGGCCGGTTCGATTTGAAACGCGGGACACGTGACGCATTTTCGATTCTCGATTCCACCCCTTTTCGTTCAACGGAAACGAGACCAAGAACGAAGCTAAACGCGCACGATCGTAGCACGATGGGCGTACGCTCGGTGTGCACGCTTGCTTGCCCGAAAAGAGGAAAGCAACGAGGGTTGTATTTTGAATTTTTGACGAAAGGGAACACCACGATCCCGGCGGAATTCCATTCCGGCCGAGTGTAACGCCTGTCGCTGATATTTTTCCGCACGACAGATTCGCACGTGTATGGTTAAGTGCTCGATTCTGTCGGGGGAATCGCGGTACAAACGAAAATTCCTAGCTTTTAATGCTCTGTCTACGCAAGCTACGCCTGCCACCCTTCTGGATTAAACTGAAAGTGCTAAATTCGTAGAGAACACGCGTGTTCTTTGTACGTATCTTGCATCGCCGTCAAACGGATTTTTGAAGGTGTTCCGCGAATTTATCGGGGAAATACAGCGATTTTCAATGGGACGTTTTGAAATATCGCGGCGCCGACTACAAGTCTGCGTGACTCGTAGAACAAATTTTCCCCGGAAACGTCGCTGTGTTATCACGGTAAAGACAATGGAGGAAGCGTAATGTCAAGTGGTAAAAAAGATAGGAAGATAGAAAGAGAAATTACGTAACGTAACTTCTCTGGTAGATTTTATTAAAACCATTTTGCAGCAGTTGAACGAAGCTGCGTTCGTAGGTACGTGACGTTCGAGTAAAAACATCGAAGCAAAGATGTACCGTGAGGAATTGCAATTACGGTGCAACGACGAGGAATCCCATAGCTCGTGCCCCAGACACGACGTTTAATAACGCGGGAATTTTTCGAAACGATATCGAACACGAGGATCCGTCGCTAAAATTCCCAGACAGTATATGTTATATACATAAACAAGCGGAAAATAATAATTTCCCCGAAGTGCTATAAAAAGAAACGAACTAAAAACGACTTACGGACTGACCGATATTTCCCTCCTGCTTATTCTCCATTTTCATGGAGCTCCTTTACTTGCGAGCGTGCTGGCGATAACATCGCCAACAATCTTCGGAACGCATGCTGCACGCAAATATTCCAGTGCAAAACTATCTCTCGAGTATCCAGTAAATAGGCAAATTAGGTTCGTTCGCGATATCATTCTTGTATCCTTTCTTCGAACGACAGCCACGAAAAGACCGTGCAATGAAAAACGTGAAAGTGTAAAAGTGTAAACGACAGAATGTCGAGTCGCGCGATATTTCGAAGCCTGAAAAACCGTTGAAAAACAAAGGTAGATAACAAAACGTATTCGACGCTGGTTTCAGTCGTTTCCTCGTTCTTCGTTCGCACAGATCGCGTGGTTATTGTATCCGGTGAAAATTATAGAAACTTCGTGTTGAGACGGCTGTACTATCAGTTCAGAGCACAAGGGAAACCAGCCTTCTGGCGGATCTTGAAAGGGAGATCTTGAAGGCGCGCGCGCACGCCTACGCGCTGTTTGCCGATTAAAATCAACGCGGTCTTTTCTGCACCGCTTGGCGGAGCTCTATCTCTAATTGCCTGGCTCAAGCGGTTCGCACGAACTACCGGCGATTAAATTTACTCGCGTTCATAAACATTCGGTATTTCGTTAACAATTTCCGCGTATCTTAGCGCGAGACGAGCAGGCAATTTCGTTAAAGATTCGAAGCGAGACGGGGGCTGAAACGAACACGCGTTGCCCTATCACGCGAACAAATGAATTTCCCAGCGCGCGTGACCTTCGTATTAAATTTGTATAATAAATGAGGCTATTTAAAGGAATGCGCGGTCTTTGATATTTTGATTGTCGATGATAGCGATGGTTGAAAAATCCGAATATTTCCAGGCTTTTGGAATTAGATCGCTTCTATCGTAGATTAGGATGTTCGCATGCGAATATCTAAATCTATAATTTATCACGATGTGGATTATGTGGAACAAATTGTGCAGCTACAAGTATATTGCTGTAATTAAATAAATTAATAGATGTTCGGGTTTAGTATCGAGTATCGTGTTCGATCGATATATCCGTTTAGACATTTTTTAAAGTAACTGTAACTTTTTGTTTGTAATTTCAGAATGAAAATGAATTATCACGGGGCAATTAGCCAAAGCGCAAAGAGGATTTTCATAAAAGTTAAAGCGTAAACAGGATTTAAAATCCTATAAAGTCGCAAGGAATTATCCGCTTTTGAACACAGATTTTCTATTGAAATGTTCGAACTTCACCCAAAATCCGCTTCCCTTTGTTTCCCAACGAAATATTAGTAGAAGTAATGACGCTTTTGTGAACACTTCCGAGCACATTCGGAAGGTAATCTTCGGCGATTTAGCCAAAAAAATTAAAAAAGGAGGATGGGCATGAGAGATAGGGAGAGGAAAGGAATGAGATAGCATGCATTAGCGCGATGTCGCACGAGCTCTCGCTGCTTTATTATTACGCGCACGTGATTCACTGTATAAAGGAATGGGAAATGAGGTAAAACGCGGGGAAAAAGCTTCTGTCCCGAACAGGTTGATAATCAGCACGAGTGCCAACGCGACAAGTCCGAAGAAAGCTCGGCTCGACCGCTAATGGAAAATGTAATCCCACTCTCTCCCTTTTTCCTTCCACCTCGTCCCTCGACTATCTCTTCTTCGCCTGCATCTTTTTTCCTCTCCTCATGATTTCGCTGGTATTGCGTGGAAAAAATCCCGGTACATATAAATATAGGCATTGAAAGGCGCGTGTGAACGTTGGAACATCGATTTATTCGTACAACACATTGGGAAAAGTCGAGCAACGATTCAATCGAAACGCGGTATCGCTTAAAGTAAATTCACGATCGATAAATCGAGTTTGCTAGAATCAGATAGAACGTAGCGTTTTGTCATTTCAAATCGTTTCAAATGGAAACGTGATCGCGTTCCAAAGAAAATATGATTTTAGATTTATTTTCATGCTTTCTTAATATGCTTTTCAGATTTTCAGTCCACCGATAGTCTTCGATGTATTTACTTTTCTATGGTAACGAGAATTCTTTTCAAGTAATCCTTAATGTACAATGTCCGTCATATTCTACGATAGTAAAAGCTTCTCGCTATCTATATACCATGAATATGAATTGAAATGCAAGCACGAATTTCGAGCATTGAATCGGTTAGTGCAAAATTAAGCGAGCGATTATGACCGATCAATATCGTAGAAAACGTATTAATGAGAGTGGAGCGATTTGAATGCACGAATACCTTCGATCGAGGAAAGCCGAATTTAATTAACGCGATTAACGATTGCCTGCGTTTTCGTATTATTGTACAATCAAATTAAGCACGCCTATTTGTACAAAAAATGCAGCATAAACGTCGTTATACTTTATCCGTCTACTTCATCCATTCCATCTCGATAGCTCTCATCCCTACCTTTTTTCGATAAAAAATTCACAGCCCTTTCGGCCGTTTTGTAGAACCGTCGAGACTAAATACAGTACGCGATGGAGCGTTCCTCCCTTCCCAGTCCGGGCAGGAAATCGATCTATATCGATGAATGATTAACGATGCTTAATTGACGCCGTCAAGACACGACACAAATGTGCACGAATTTTCATTAAAGTATCCGCTGCTCGAGGGGTGGCTGCATTTTGGTAGAGCAAGGCAAAGTCGTAACTTGTGACCCGGTGCCTTGGGGACTGACTGGACCAACCGTTTCAGGGTAAATATTTAATCGAGACATTTTGTAATATGTGTGCTTTTTGGAGCAGCTTAATTCACGTGGATAGCATAATTTGCCTGATGGTTTGCGTACGGCAAATATGTATAAGAGATCGCGGCCAGCGCAATTTTAGGCGAAAGTAAATACTTGTCATCGAAATAATTGCTGTCGAAATAACAGTTTTCGATATATTTCCCATATATTAGCGAGAATATCGCAATGAGAACTTCGATCGGACGGAAATATAACGCGCACGTGAATGCCGAAACGAGAATTGGAAGCGAAGGAACAGAGGGAGTGAATTTGTAAGGTCTAACTGGGAAAGAAAAAAGGAAAAAGAAAACAGTTTCCGTGGGTACAAAAAAATATTATTCAACGAATAGTCGAAGGACCTCGTGCGAGATAGAACGTTCCTCGATACGTTTGTTTTTCAGCCATGGACTTTATTCGAAAAATATTTGGTTTTCGCGTTACCGAACCGAGCGTAGCCGAGAAATGTCTCTGCAGGTGGCAGGTGCGCAGACGCACGGGCGAACGATGTCTTTTTTACCTCTGAAAATTGGAAGAATCGAGGACGAGTTAGATTTTGAACTGGCGACATTGGAAAATTGGGATTCTGTATATTTTCCTGGAAACTATCCGCAAAGATAGCGAGAGAAAGCGCGGAAAGACGCTTTTCCCGCTCTCGTACCACATTTTTCTATCTCGCCTCGATCTCGTCGTTATTCGCTGTGAGTTATCTCGCAAAGACTTCGCTCAATCTTACGATACGTAGATTCGTGCTATTTGTTTGTTCGGTTTGGTCGGTGGACGCGAGCCAAGATAAAGTTAGCTTTTTGCGGACTCGTCTCGACAGACTCCGGAAATTGACCGGTGAGGCAGCGCTCTACTTACTTATACCTCTCTGTCGGTTCTGCTCAAAAATATGACCGGCACAAGCTACTCTCTGGCCTGGTGCTGCGAACGCTCTGCGTCCCATAAATATTCATATCGCGAACCGCGAGTTAATCAAGGGCCAACGTTATTTTAAAAGGGTCCGCCGAGGGTGAGAAAAAATTGGCCGGTAGTTTTGAATAATCCTCTGCTTTCAGCGGCAGATCGACCACCTGCGACACGGCGAACAAGGACAGAGTCGTGTTTAGATTTTCAGCAAGTCATCATTTCGTTTTGGAACGCGCCTCTCTATCACGGTTACTGAATTATTACGTGGAAATCACGTACACGGTGACCTCGCGTTTCCCAGTGGCTGCTTTTGTGCTCGATGATACCGTTGTTTGCTTGTCTATTGTTAGTTGGCGAGTTTTCGGTACAACGTTAGACTCCTCTTTCGCAGACGCATCCGTTCCGGTTTCAAGAGAATCTTATAAATATTGAAATTCGATCGACCTGCCGTAGCGGGACTGTGTTGGATAACGTGCGAATCCAAGATTCTCCTTATGATAATATAAAATAATACCACGCGTTAAGCGAGCGTCGGATCTCATCGTAAGCTGTGCGAAGAAGAGAGTGATCTATGGATGAAAATACAATTAGGAAGAGTTAAAGTTGGAAGATTCGTCGGTCAATGGTGGCAGAGTTGTTGGAAAGTGACAATTGATTTTTATCTCTCGAATTTTTAAATATTCTACGCAAAATTTCATGTAAATTCAACGCGATATTATTTTGACGCAATTCAAATTCACCGCAATTCCGAAACAGCAGTTACACTCTGGTCTGGAAAACTCGTTTCACACCGCATCGATCATCCACTTTTATTAGTTTCCGCGGACACTCGTATTCGTTTTCTTTTTTGCCAGTTATTTATGGCGGTCGAGAAACCCTTTGACCAGAAACTTTTCGACTTGCCTGGGTAAAAAGCCACTGTCTCCGTAACACGGCAACAGGATAAAGGGGATACTCGTTAATAGGTATTTATGATCATCGTACGAAATGTTAAGAAGGTCGCTGGGGATTGTTGGTTAGCCGTAAGAACCTTCTCGTACGATCTCGTTCCATGGTGACGTCGTCGAGACACGTTGAAAAGCAACAAGAAAAATCCTGAATGACGTCCGGCGTCTCTCCGCCTTTTTAGATGCCTCTTTCTTCTGTCGACTTTGCCACGCGAGAAAGATAGGAATCGCGATCGAACGAAAGGAGATTTAAACACGCTGTCAACGTCGGCGACACGTTTCAAGCTTTCGGATTTGAAACATACCGAGAGACCATCGAACGTCTTGTATATTTGCGTAACTGAATATTCGCGGGACACGAAGTATCTTCTCGTGGCGTTTAAAAGAGATCCAATTTCCGTCGATCGATCTGAAATAGATACTTATTTATTTACACAGCCGGTGAATGTATGATCTAGTTCTAGGTCAGCACGACTTTATTCCTTCGTTTATGCCCACGTTCCAATTCACCGACTAGATTCACACCAAGTTTTACTTATTCAACGAATAAGTAAGTCTTAAAATCATCTTTAATTCATCTCGAATTCTGATCTTCTCTATACAGTGTTGTATAATGTGGTACAATATGTAGTAATAATAAGTGTTATTAAAAGAAACTGATGGAAGAACAGGCTACTATTTTTAGCTTGTACCAATCGATGTCAAATCATAGCGAACGTATTTCGAATTCACGTTGTTGTTAATAGTATGTTATATTAGTAGTGGTATATTATACTCTATAGCTTGAGAACTTCGTACTCGTCTTGGCAAATGAAACGCCTTTAACGTTTCAAGATAGTCGTTAGGGTAAAATGGAAACGAAAGATCGCGTATATTCTATCGATTCATCAAGCTTAAGCTTTCTAAGGACGAAGAAATACGATTGAAATGACCCAAAGAGTGCAGCATGGTTAATTTAGGGCCGCATTACATAGTCTCGTTATTTTCATTTACCTAAACGTAATTTCGTCGCTGCCGAGCCAAAAATAGGTTCCCAACGGCGGGAATAACGCGAATCCGAGTAACGAAACTGCCGTTAGCGTAACAAGGGGAAGCTTTACATGGAGCACGGAAACGACAAACGTCCTCCAATTTCTGCCGGCGACCCATAATTCGTATCCGCTGGTGGCGTACAAAAGCAGCCATTTCCGGTGTTCTTTCTCAGTCGTCCGATTGCCGGCCGAGTTAGTTCGCTCGTTGCCAGTAAATCAGTGCCGCGGTTCAACTCGTTGGTGGAAAACGAGGAAGAAAACGACAAAAAGAAGAAAGGCGAAGAAGAAGAAGAAGAAGAAGGAAGAAAAGAAAGAAGATGATGAAAAAGAAGGAGAAGAGAAAAAATGAAAGTCTTAACTAATTCATTTGCCTCTTAACTTCCCTTTTAATGGCCGTTTCTCGCTGTCACCGTATCCCGGAGATAGTCTCTCGCCTCATCTCGAGTGCTAGGCCAAATACGAGCGTGTGTGTGCTAACGTAACCGGAATACACGTATGTACATTATATATGGACGTGGTGTATATACGCGCTGGCATATACCATGATATCCTGTATGGTTGAGCGTCGACGCTGGGTAGACGCTATTATTTCGCGATAGAATGTGCCCACGGTAGCCTAATAAAATCCCATGAGTCAGGCTATTTGTCGCCGGCAGGGTATTTAAGTGATACATAATGTCGCGAGGCTACGTTCCCCCAAAGATGCGACCGAACTCCCTTCGTGTCCCTATAACCGTTCGAACTCGCGGGGATGGAAACCGACGTTTACGTATATACAGGGTGGCCTGGATGGGCGGATGTGCTTGACGCATCGCGCAATGTATGGTCTTTTTGTTATCGGAAAAGTAGGGAGTTATCGATGTTTTTGATAAAATATTTATTTTAGAAAGCGTTGATCGATTATACGTCATACACGGTATTATAAATTAAATATTATATTAGAAATATCGTAGTAAATTAATCGTATATGTTGCAGAAGATTCTACACCTGTGTCAGAACGTTTCTTAGTTAGTTGACATTGAGGGACGACGCGAAATCCCTATGGAGTAAAGGATACTTGTACATCGTAATTTATGTGATATTTGCTTCCGTACGGTACACGCATGCTAAATTAGCCAACGTTTGAGCGCACCCTATATAGGAGACTCGTGTCCCGTTTCTTTCCTTAACGTACCGTGGGATGTCCTAATGTCGTATTTCAAAGCAACGGGGTTTCTATTTGACTCTCACCCCGTGGCTTCACCCTAAATCGCTTCTGACGTCCGTATGCTACGGGGCGTGGACCTGTTCGTTGTCACGATGACATTTTCAATCCCTACGTCTCCATGGTGCATCGATTGCAAGCCGTTATTAACCCGTAAGTAATCACACGGAGGTTCGTTTCGCTCGCGGAACCACGAATTTCCCGAATAAAAGGGCCATCGTTCCACCCGAAACGACTCGACGATTTTCCTTGGAAACTCGGTTCAACGAATCGCGTTGCCGCTTTATTGGAATACGGTGTTTTGGTGCCCTCTGTGACTCGACGATGGTTGTGTTCGTTTGAAGACACGCTCGTTACAGGGAAATATTTTTTCCGCCCTTTTTCTCGTGGTAAAATCGCGGATCAGACGCGTTATCAGAAATACATTGAGCACCGGCGAATATTTTTTTTTCATGGCGACAGATTTTTCGCGAATATTTCGAAACTCGGCCCAATCTCTCGTTTATAGATACAGAAACACGATCGGGAATTTTTACGGAAGCCTTCGCGTCTACGTTTACTAGACAGTAAAGGGAGAAAAATGAACCGCATTTTTGTTTTTCGTTACGTTTGGTTAACTCTTCCGCTTATATTCGAATGCTCTCGCGTTGCCATCCATTAAGATCGAATTAGGTTTGGATCAGCTACTTTCGTCGAAACGCGAAAATAACGCTGGAAAATTATGGTTTATCCGATCTCGCTTTTTGTCGACGAGTCGCGTTTACAGAACTGCGCACGCATGTTTTGGTAAGCGGAGCTTCGACGATGTTCAGTCGCGCGTAGTGAACCACTCTGTGCATCCTGCTTTACATTCGTAGCTCGTTCTTTTGAATTTTTGTCAACGCGGTTTTTTTTTGCGGATTTAGACGCAAACGAGTCGGGACAATACTCAGTTTCCGCACCTCAATAGCGTCTCTTGCGAACCAAAAGATACAAACGGTTTTTCCCCCGTTTCCGATTTGCACTTTTCGCTATGATTTTCGGGCTTCGTTTGTACGCTGTTTCGCCTAACACCGTGGAGATACAATCAAACTTTCTATTCACCTGTTATCGATTACGCGGCATTTCTAAAATGTAAGCTATAAAAGACAATATATTTGTAACTTGACAAAAAGAAAGTTTCTCTTGTATGTAATATTAATTTTTGCCTGCCGACTACAAAATCAGATTGATTTACATAGCCTTTTCATTCACTTGGTCGTTCAATCTCGATATACAATAAAAAATTTCGGTCGTACCTATAGATCAATTTTTCATAAATATTCAATTTCTTATCATCCAATGCTTTTACGTTAGTTTAAAGTACAGAAAGCTTTTCAACAACAATATTTTCACTTCGTCCGAATACTCGCCATCAACGATTTACACGTTGAAAGCTGGAAATAATTTCCACCCTTAAAACCTCTGCATCCGTACGAATTCTGTCGTTGAGGGGTTAATAATTACGCGCAAGCATTAGCAATGTAATTCAATGGAGAGCAAACACTCGTACCTAATTGAACTATATTACAATCCTGTTTCGCTTCTTCGTCTCACCCTCGCCCCCCTGACAAAGCAACTCCGGTAAAGCTTTGCGAATCGCATGTTCTCGATGCAAATTGGCTGTCGTACACAATGCAAGCGAAGTCGATACGTCAGGAGGTGTACGAGAATCGAGAGCGTGCGGTTTCGTACGTTTCAAATAATAAATCGCTCCAAGGGTCGAAGCACGCGCGACACGAAAGGGGTGGCTGGGTGTTTCTCCCCTCGCGGGCCGCAGCGTTATTATTAAAGTCAGAGGCCGATTATTCCGAATCTATTCAGGCGCTGGGCGCGTACCGTCCAAGTATCAGGATTATTATGCCCTCGGTCTAATTACCATGCCGAATATGAATACAAATTGCCCTCTGGCATCCTGCGTCGGTATATACATGTCACAGTTGCCGGTCGACGTCTCTTTAGGGTTGCTTATTAGCTCGGTTAGGGGATGAACCGTAGTCAAGGAGGAGGAGGGCAGAGCGAGGACGACTGTAGGGGTGCGAGAATGGTCACGGGGTGTCGGGTCTCTCGCCCCCTCGAAAGAATCGCAAATAAGAGACGCTCCGACGTTGGAGTGGCCCTCGATGCGGAGTCGAGCCGGGATTTCGTCGCGCGCCAGATATTTTCCCCTTTTGCCCTTTGCTCGGTCGGATTAGGTTCTTCTGACTCGACGAGTTTCCCGTGATAGTCCGCTGCGAAAACATTTTCGTCCCACCGAGCCGGCGGCTTGGAGATCGTTCTATCGCACCGCCCTACTTCCACCAAGATTGACCTTCGATTCCGAGATACGTTCCCGCGACGCCGCTTAATTCCTGCGCTCGTCGACCGGAAGAATTTGCGAACGAAGCCGCACGAGCACGAACTGAATTCGATAGGTGAACTATCGAAGCGTTGATTCGAGTGGTCCGTGTTAAGTACCGTTCCAAATACGAACGAGGGAAAAAAGCTTTACTTGGTTGTTAGCGCCAGTTACGCTCATTCGTTCGTCGAGCACCAGCTTTTCCATATTCCATTTGCGCGTTCTCACCATGCTGTAACGCCGTTAAAAGGGCAATTGGTCGGAGTCAAGGAACTCGCCTAATCTGGGGCACGCTATCGCGTTTTATCATCGTGAACGTAGTGGCTGAACGTAGTGACGCGTTTCAGAGAGAGCGTGGAGCGGTGCTTCTCACGGAAGCGACGTGATTTATTGCACGTAAGGACGATCAGGATGATCTTCGTCGAGTAAGGGAGCTGGAAACATCGGGCGCAAAGAAAGGGACAGGGGGAGAGGAGGATCACGGGATAAGCAGGGCGACGAAGCGGGGTCTGAAAATCTGGCTACCCTTTTTTACCATAAATAGCCTATTTCGAATTATATATCCTCGATAAGTAGCATCGAGGGGTGGAAAAATCAAAAGGCGCATCCTTAGTTGTTCGGGGCTTTATGGCAAAATGAGCTGGCCGCGTAGACGAGTGTTTTATTACCCACGGGGATGGGATACGCACGCACGGGATTGGATAACGATCTGCACGCTCTACGTACGAAACAGCTCGCTTTCAAATAGCGAACTCGACTCGCATATCGGTTATGGAACATTGCCAAATTCGCCGCGCCTCGAGTTCCAACTTCGCGCCACGCCGGTTCTCAAGAGTCCACCGATGTTCTGATATTCCCCCATCGAATTTTCACGTTTCACGCGTTACTCTCGGATACCTTTTGGCACAAGTTCGGCCGTAAATCGAAGTCGATACGTGAATGGTAACGTGTGTCGATCGTCACGCGAAATTCAATTATGTTTGCTTCATTGTGTGCCCGCGACCCTAGCGTGTGAAGAGACATTGCTCTAAAGGACCACCAAAATCGTCGAAACGATATGTTTCACTTTTCCTTCCTCGCAATTACGTCACACTTCTATATTAGTGAAATTCCTATTTGCAAATATGTCAGATTTCGACTGCGATCACAATACTTTCAAAATTGGGATTTAATAGCTGCAAAATGATTGTCCCGTGTTCCTAGAGCGTTTAACTCCGCGGAAAAGCACGGCCTGTCTCGATTCGTCCTGGCAATTTCGTGTTTCGCCGGACACACCTTGCGGAACGCTGCCAGCCGAGCTGAATTTGCAGATTCGCCGGCGTACGATTTAAATTATATCTGTCGTGGTTCCCGAGAGCGATTTCCCCCCGGCGTGACCAGCATTTCTAACGACGATGAAATTTCCCTACTTATATGTATGAATATCTCTGTCGGAATATTTCAGCCTCGGTCCAGCTATGTCGACGATGAGAGCTCGTCCCGTAAAAAAAGACCAGCCTGATGAATGCCAGCCTCGTTCGGAAACAAACTAATTTCAATGTGTGTCCGGTTCAAAGCGGTGTGCGCAGCGTTGAAACGTGTTGGGGTAACCAAATATCGAACCTTTTAACCGGATGAAACAGAGCGGACCGCGAAAACTCGACACTCAACCGAATCCGGCCCGCTGTCTGCCCTCTCGTGATTTTGTGTACTAAAACTGACGAAGCACGTGTACGCATCGTCACGCCAATTATCCGATGTATCGGGGGCGAGGGTAGATCGACGATGGCTCGTCGGAAAATCTGCTCGACGCGTTGCGCGACGAATCTTATCGCGTTCGAACGTTCGTCCGGATTCACTGGGTCCCGGGTCGCGATTTATGCCGTTGCCGATTATTCGTCTTCTTCGCGACTATTATTCCGAGGATTTATTGGATACGTTTGCCCCCTTCTTTCTTTTTTTTTTTTTTTCGCGCGTTCTGCTTGTGTCGCTCGATGTCTTTTCTGCACGCTCGGTGTTGAAGATTCGAACGAAGATAAATTGATTCCGTTCTCTGTTTTTCAATTTTCAACGCGCGAACGGCTGCTCGTGAAAAATCTACGACGAGCATCTGCGTTTCGGATTTATTCGCGCTTTGGAATTGACGTCCACCATTGTCGAGGATGGATTTCATCGTTATGCTTTTTTAGCGTTACCACAGGTAAAACCGAGCTATGAATAGAATATACGAGACGCGTTGTTTGCTGTTTCAAGGATTCTCCGTACCTTGGATACGACGGAATTTCTCGTATGTCCCGAGTAATGTTTTAATTATTGATTTATACGCTTTTCTCGCTCTATTACACGATATTGTGCAACCGTAGTTACTCGAACGAGGTTAACCAGACCGTGATTAAATCAATATGGAATATTTTTGCCACACGATTCGTATAATATTGTAGGACTGGAAATACAACCACGGGAACTTTTAGAACTAATGTAATTTACTTTAAGCCGTATCGTATAAATTATTTTATTTGATAAAATGTCCTGGAAACATATTCTCGGAACCAGTTCTCCGGTGAATCTCTCGTCGAAGAAGCTTCGACAAAACGAGATTCCTCCGATCTCGTAGAAATCCTCGGTTTCCCATCTGGCGAGTATCGGTCACGGGCTACGGCAGTTTAACAGGTCCTTGATCCTCGTAGCGTATCTACCCTGCCTTTCAGCTTAGAAACTTGGCCGTGCAGCAGACGAGTGCACACGCGTGTCGTGTCGTTCGAGGACCGTGGCGAATCGGTGCATGGACGTGGTTGATGTTCAGCCAGCCGCGATCCGTGTCGGATTCGTCGAACGAATGAATAAAGTTGTCCCCGTTACGTTGAATCCCATCGGTGCAAATACACAACTCTGGCTGAAGATACACGTGCATTCAAGCTGAGAGTGTTCTGTAAAAAAGAAAAGAGAAAGAAAGAAACGAAAGAAAGAGAATGGAACGAAAGGGAGAAAGGGAGAGAGACACACGAAGACAGGGGAATAAAAGTAAGAGAAGGGGATGAACGACACGGACGACACGACTCGGTTAAGGGCCTGGGGTGGATGAAGGTACATACATCGGCGAGCCGTTGTATAACTGGATTGAAATCGCGAAAGATCAAAGAACTCGCTGGCTCGCATACGAAATGGTGAATGACGGTGCTGCGTCGAGCTGATAGGCCCAATCAGAACACGGACAGATAACCGGATTCCCGGTGGATGGTGAGCGTGTATGCGTGGGTAACATATCTCATTGGACGATCCATCGGATACGCGTAACGCATATTGTGCACTGATTTAGGTCCGCCATATGTACAGCTCCACGGACAGCTGGTTATTTGTCTTTTCTACGAAAGCAGCCGCGTGCGCATTGTCAGCCCCGATACAAAGAGTATTAATCGTGCTTTCTCGTTGGTTACGCGTACCTCGTATACAGAATTTGTTTCAATTAG
This sequence comes from Bombus impatiens, assembly GCF_000188095.3. Taxonomy (NCBI): domain Eukaryota; kingdom Metazoa; phylum Arthropoda; class Insecta; order Hymenoptera; family Apidae; genus Bombus; species Bombus impatiens. The sequence goes on along the minus strand of NT_177880.1, from coordinate 397,540 downwards.
TTTGATTTACCGTCGTTAGTTTTACGATACCATCCTTCGATGTTGTCACGGTAATTGAATAGCCTCGCGGAAATTTACAACCGAAGGAGATTTCGTTGCGACAATCGTTTTTCGAGTGTCTTTCCCTTCTGCAATCTAACTGTATTCGCTCTTTGATACAATCGAAATGCAGTCGATTTTAATTCATTACCGATCATCGTAAAGTGAAAGGAAAAAAATGACTAGAATTTAGCGGTAAAAGGTAAAAGAACGTTGAAGTTCGCCTGACGAATGTAGATCGTCATTTACCGTCGCAGTTAGCTTAATATGTAGGGACGTCGCTATTAAAAAAAATATGTATATGTTCTAACGTTCAATTTCGTTTTCCCCGAGAAACAACCGTCGTCCAACGAACCCTCGTATTTGCACTTCGTCCGGCGAAAACCACCAGAGAGAACTGAGGCTCGTACTTTTGAATATTTTATGAAACGCCAGTTCCTCGAACACACCGGCGAGGGATACGACGCACGTCGAATGCCCATCCGTTATATTCCCGCGTGGTAATAATCTTAATGATTCCGCCGGACGCGTTTCTCTTTTATCTTTGTTCCTCTCGCTATTCGCCTAGGTGGGGGGAGAAAAAATTCGTTGGTCGCTTTCGAATCGTGAAAACGGTAATGAAATAATTCGTAATTGCAGTTAGTGTTATCCGACGTCGAGCTGTGTTCGCGTCACCGCCAGGCACATTTCTCTGATTGAAACGCATATTTTTTTTTCTATTTTCCTGCTTTTTTTCGTGCAATTTCCGTGCGCGTCACACGGTCAGTGAAAAAGGGAGGATCACGATTTAACCGGACAGAAAAAGAGATAGGAGGCAAGAGACGGTAGACGTTGAACGAAAACCGGATGTATGACGTGCAACGTTAATGCGGAAATATCGCGGAGCAACCCTGTCACGAGAGCCCATATTCACATTTGTCGTGAATGCGGGACTTTAAATGCACCGTAATTTCGCGTACGATAAGCCGCATGCACCGCGGCGCACAAAGTATTCGCGCGATACACGCGATCTAAACCGGCATAGGAGTAGAGAAACCACTCGTTCGGATTTTAATCAAAGTCGATCGAAAGGCGACTCTGATAAAAGAGTCGATGACTAGACGTAGTTGCCGCGAGCTTTCTTTCTCCGCGCCGTTCGAACCGCGAGCAACGAGTTGCCGCGTTCGCTGGATCAGCTAGAGTACAACAGTGGCTGTGTTTCACCGTGTAATCGAAGAAATTTACAAATCTTTCCTCGAAGAAAGATCCCGTCGCCTGTCTGGCAAATGGACTAGCGAATTAAATTGCAAGCAACTGGTCGTGCCCGCAAGATACAATAAAAGAAAATAAAACACTGCGTCCGTAAATTTTCGTTGTATCTTGATGCTTGGACAAAGCTCAAGGGAGACGGTACTTTATCCATCGTATCGTAACTATTTTCCAAGAGCGCGTGGCTCGATAGCCAACGAACGGTAGAGCGAACGTAAACGTACGTAAGCGTATTAATTAATAATAACACCGGTGGATGGCCGATGGATGCTACGGAATTCTATTTTCGACGATGTTACGACGGAAGGGTCCCTTGGGCCGGTTTCAAAGACAGGGCGAAAGCTATTACGCACGACCGTTCGGCCGCGCCTTTTCGTCGGTCCCATAGGACGTAGCACGCCAGAAATGGCTTTTTGGGGTGGGTGAATTTCGAAACGCGGCGGCCAAGAGGTCGTCGATCACGATAAGGGGCAGCGACTCACAAAGGGCAAGCCTCGCACGAGCTACAAAGATCCCCGGGATAAGCGCCCCATGGCGCCGTTATTGCATCTCCGACGGATTTTTCCCTTCCCTCCCATCCCCTTTGACTCGCGCTTCCTCTCCCCCTTTCGTTCTCAGTCTCGCGCTTCGTTCCACCTTTCTCTTTCCCACTTATAACCCGGACATATGCAAGGGGACGTTGTCTATTGAATTTTCATGACGTATACGTGCCACCGAAGTGACTCAATCTCGGTTACGATCCCGAGGTTCGCTGTTGCTGTCTGCGTTATACTTATTTTCGTCAAGGGTGGTCGATTCCATGGATGCATTCGCCATTCCATCTTGATGAATGTATGCTAACGATTATTTGATTGCACAATCCCAGGCAGGATTGCTTCTTTCTTTGATGTAACTCACCGAATTATCGAGTAGAATGCTCTTTTAGGGTGTGGTCTGGTCGTCTAACGTTTTTGCAAAGCGGTCGATCATTGTAGATGCTTGACCATCTGCATGGTGCAAAGGAAAAATTGTTTATTTTATGCATCTTCAACTACGTATTCGTTATTTTAATCAAATATCGCTAATTTATCGAGAGAAAAAATCCTTTAAAAACGCGTGTACATTAGCATGTTACTACAGGTCCAAAAGATCGTTAGAAAGAAATTTTCCATACTTCGACGTGTTTCATCCGTCACACTCACTCAAGCGTCTAACAAGCCGCCTCGCCTGCACGCGAGCATAACGAAAATCGCGAGGCAACAAGCTAATAAATTTTTTCGCCGATTCGATTTACATACTGCCGACAAACTAGTTACAATATCGAGGCACGATACATTAACGTTAAAAAATTACTCGAACGAGGGTACGCCGGTCGCTACACATCGTCGTAGTTGGAATTTATTAATTCCTTTTCGCCTCTCGCTATTTCTTATCCCGCTGGGCGGAGCTGCTGGTATTGCAGCAACGACTTGATGAGAATGGATCGTTACGAGAGGGACGTTAAATCTGGACACCTGGCCCGTCGTAACGCGACAATTTAACCCCCGGACTGTCGTCGTTGATCCAACTTGTGATACACGTGCACATACATTCGTTTCTTTTCCAACGTTCCCCGTAAATGCGGCGTGATTGATGGTTTATGTTAATACGACGCAAACCGTGAAAATTGGAAACTTGTTTCGACCCTTATGACATTCGCAGGAATTATCTTCCTGGCTGAATCTGTTACACGCAATTGGAGAAAGCAATTTTCACACTGTTGATATTTCGTATTGGAATTATTACAATTTATTAATTCTTCGTTGGTGGTAAAAGAGAGTAATAGGAGATTGCTAATCTTTAATTCTTACCAATCTAAATTTATTATGTACGCTATTATTTAAGTTTCTTGTTATATTTGAAGATCGATTGATAGATCTTTTGCAAATATTATATTCTTGGCAAGGCTCGAACCTGATGATCGATTTCGAAGCTGATGAGCGATTTTCTGTAATCAACGTTGAACTCGTTGATTCGTTGGATCATCGAAACTGAGTTCTGACGCTATCGTTAATGTGAAAAAATTAGCATAGTTAATGAATGAAATGGTCGTACAAAAATACGATTAATATCAAAAAGTCGTAAAAGAAACAGTTGTTTCTATTGCGGAAAATCATTAAGATATCGCAGGCATCATCGATCAGCCGAGGTAGAGGCATTGTCACGTGGATGAAAGTTCAATGGTCCCGATCTAAAGGAACGGAGCAAAAACTTGGAATAAAAGCCAACCCCCTACGTTGGTAATTTTTCACCCTTCGTTGTTAAACATCTCGCTGATATATTCTCGCCTTTTCCACTCCTCTCCGCTAATCACCACTTGTTGAGAAATGGAAGAAGTGATATTTTCCTGCGTCGGAACCAACTATATCTTTAGAAGCAATATTTTTCTACGTCACGACGATAAGCCTGTTCGCTACGGCGGTTCGTTTCCTCACACGCCATGTCGCGTCGTCGGGAAATAAAAGATAGAATAAAGCGCGGTCTTATTCGAACTCTTTCCAGTTCAATCTCGCTCTTGATGAAACTCGACTTTCCCGGAAAGATTAGGGATCAGAAAGCTTAATGCGAGGAATTAAAGTTAATACACGTTATTTCCTCGTTCTTCAACGTATTCAGAGTATTTTATTACTCGCAAAATTTCAATAATACACGCGTTTATTAGCATTATAGGTTTATCGTACACGCAAGCCTTTGATTTTAGCGAATGGACCTGCTTTTGTTCGCGAAACGAACGCAAAGAATCGACGATGATATCGTTGAAGAAACTTAACGTCGAAAGGGAATATTGACACGATGCAAAATATGAAGTAATAGCAATCGCATGTTCATCGAGAGAAATGGAAACATAAAATATAATACGTGTAGCCGTAATTCATACCGTTAATTGATCAAAGAGCAGCGTGATCGCAACGAATTCATAATCACGTCGTCAAACGGAAAATTGGAACATCCATTGAAGGGACGTGTTGATGGGGAGAGCATCGACGTGTTTTAATGCAATATAAGGGAAGAAGGGAATAAAGCGGTACGAGGAAATTTCGAAGGCACGATCGCTTTTCCCTCTCTCTCTTTCTCTCGTAAAGGGAATACGTGCTCCGGAAAGAGGAGGGCCGGATAAAAAATAAAGGAAGATATTTCACAAAGGAAGCTACGCCGCGGCACGGCCGCAATACACTTACCAGATGAGAGATAAGGGATTGGTTTCGGCTTAACTGCGTTTTCCGCCTTAATCCATTAGCGCTCACGGAACGGTTTTCTCCGCTTCGACTCGATCACGCGAACCCATCGATAGCGGTCTGACGATGCCAGCCGCCGCCATCGACTCGTCGCCTTGCCGG
>NT_177880.1:323402-392223 GCF_000188095.3 Bombus impatiens | reverse complement strand
CGCCTTGCCGGCTCTGCTTTTCACAGAGCCGGAAATATCGGGACGACGCGTTCGTCAACCGCGAATCGTAACCACTTTCGATCGCGATGCTAACCTTTTTTGTATTTTAGAACGCGCGAACGAGTTCCATTGAACGAGACGGTGTGAAATCGCGGTGAAGCGCGATGCCGGAGCTGTTCGTAAAAGGCGCATTATGTTTAACCCAAGAATCGTTCAACGAGTTCTCTTTTTCTTTCTCAACGTTTCAGTAACTCGAGGTTTTCCCTGACGAGCAAGCGAAAGGTTGTCGTTAAGAAACATCAACTAACACTCTTTCAACTAATTGTAATTATCAAGATTTAAGCGTATGCTACATTGTAAACGATTGAAAATTTGAAATTTGAAGAAGTTGAATATTTACGAATTCGAAGATTTCTAAAGTTGAAAATTAAAAAGCCCTACACCCGGGAGAATTGTAAGATTGGAGATACGCGGGGAAAAGTTTTAGAAGATATCATCGGCAATAACGTTGGGAATTGTAACTTATAGAAACTCGTCTGGCAAACGGATTGCTAGCGAAATCCGGGCGTGCAAGTTCGTTTAGAGGTACATTTGCATGAAAAAGGAGCACTTGGCCGAGGCAGAGTTTTATTGCTAGGTGGTTTGGTTCGAGACGCGGATCATGGATTGTTATCCAGGAAACATTGGCGCGAGCACCGTGCAGAATACGTACGTCAGGTTTCCCCTTGCAAAAAACGATGCTCCGGCAAAAGGCAATCGCGAGATCCTCGCGGACGGTTTCTCAAATGGAACGTCGCGATCGTATCAGGAAATTGTCAAACGACTAAAGAGTGCAAATGGGTTTCAGCCTTCTCTCCTTCGGTCGAACCGCGCGATCTACTTTCGTGTTGCGAGACGATAACTCGCGGCAAATCGCCGGAGTAAATCTTGCTCGTACGCTATGCCCGGACGTTATCGCTTACAATTAGCTACCATAAAATTTTACAGTGGCGCGTTCGCTTTGGCCCTCGGGATAAAAACATTAAAAGCAAACCGCACGCTTCGAACCGTCCCGTAAAACGTGTACGAGTTGTCCTTTTTTGCAAAACGAATATGCACAACGAACTTTCTAGATCGTTGTTATACATTTTTTTGGAACTTTGTTTCGTAAACCGATGTTGATCGTTACGAATTTTGAAAAAAGAAAAAGAAAAGAAACTAGATAGAAAGATGTACATTGACTTGGAATTGCTGCCAATCGAATCGAATTTCTTCGGAAGGAATTTATCACGATAGTAATATCAAGTCTCGTTTAAACGGGAATCGACGATTCTCTAATTAATTCCAGCTCCTCGGACAAGTAATTTCCACATACATTTCGTACAGAGAAAATAACCTTCGTTATAACAACGTTCATTACATCGTGAATTCCTCTCTAAAGATGGAAATACGCAGAACCGCATTGAAATCGCGTTCTGTAATCTACAAACTGAAAATCGAGAGCCTGGCGCATTCACCTGCATCGTTTCTACATTCCTAGCTCTGAAACATTAACATACGTTATTCGAATAAATACCTGCAACACCACCGGTTTCATCCATCGTCCAGTCGTAACTGCTTAACCTGTTCGTAAAACCTATCTCTTAAACCGAAATTTGTGACTTTGAAAACGCCAGGCATGTCGATACAGCGAAGGTAACAGAAACTCGACGTTATACAGGGTCTTTACGATACAAAATTTATATCTTTTTTCTTCATAAAGAAAAGAAAACAAAAAAAAAAAAAAAAAAGGAAAAGACACAAAGCTGTGTAAACGAAAAATTATAAAATTCACAGCGAATGTGAGGTATATACAGCTGTTCAAATTCTCGCTAATAGGACAATTGGATGTTAACAAACTGGAAAATTAGGCTCCAAGGCAAAGCTGACATACGTATGCGTAACGCGTAGCTGTATCTTATACAACCGTGTATACATATCGGATATATCTAACGAGCGAGTTTCAATCAGTCTCTTTACTTTGCATTTGCTAACCATCGATAATTGAATCGAGGAAACGACGATTGTTTATGAATGCTGGCCTAATGAAGCGAGAGAGGGGTTCGGCTTCGAAGGGAATGGATGTGACACAGAGGCCCAATGCCGTATAACTTCCTGAGTGATTAACTACTGAATCGCGAGGAACGCGAGCGAGGTTTCGAGTTAATTGCAGCCCCCGTGGAAGCACGCCTCGCGTGTAATTACGCGGATGTTTTCGTTACGTTTAATCGGTACCACGTGCCAGGAAAAACTTGGGTCCGGGGGGGACACCTTGTCGGGTCGGTTTGCGCCCACCCCAAGACCGCACCAAGTGCCGGACTGTAATTAAGGTCGTAGTGCGGAGAGGTCCTTAAAAGAGCCTTAGGAAAGGCATATCTGCGTTATCCTCGTTCATTTTAAAAATTAATTCCATCTGCAATCCTTTTTACCGATATCATAGTGTATTTGTTAATTTTTGAAATACTCGTTTCGCTTGTTGTCTTTTGAACTCTTATTCTTTTTAAATAATATTATGGTAGTATTATGTTACGTACGTTAAATATATTATTGGAATTTTAAAAATATATCCTCTAATTGATTTTAACATGTTTTATGTTACAGGTAAGCGATAACGAAGAGTGTCGTTTAATCAGAGGAAGAAATCAGCTTGGCGACGAATTCACGATACGCGTAAATGAATCACAGGATGCAGGAAAGGATGAGAGGGTTCAACCGTAAATCGTATTACGATCAAATGACCACTAGCCGAGGGCTCTTTCGAACAAGCAGCCCCGTCCACGCAGCGACCAACTATTGTGTTGCCACGGCGAAATGAGGTCTACGGAAGATTTACGGTCGCATCCTTTATACTCCGCGAAACTATACGAAAGCGATGGTAGTGGCAGCGTCGGTCCAACCTTGTTCTTGGTTTTGCGTGACGAATGGGAATCGCGGTTGAATCATATGATCTGTGATTAAAGTTTCTGCGGTCTCTAGGCTACGAGAGAGGGAGCTCGATTTGGCCGAGCAAGTGCGGATTTTTCCAGCGGAAAGAACGGGTTGCGCTCAAGGCGAGAAACTTAGTGGATCGTCTAGTCTCTTCGAGGAAAATCCGATTGAAACGGTAGTTCGGAAAACGAACTACCTTTGTCTGTCTCTGCACTTCCTAACGCTGATTTTTTCGGAGCAACTCTGATTTTTCAGAACGCGTCTTACGATATCGGAATAGTCGCGAAGTAGACGGAATTTACAAAGGTAGATGTTATAAACAAAGAAAAATCATTGGCATAAGAAACGTTTCGATTATGGATGGAAATGAAATTTTCCGCTCGTTATACGCGCATCGTGAACGATGGTAGAAAGCTGTGAATACCTATCAAGAGCAGCAACAGTTAGTCGAAATGCAATTGGACGTGAAAGCAGATACAGGAGCAAAACGTAACGCGAGAACACGAACAAAAGGCATACAAGCACTTCGCTCGCGAACAACAATTGAGTCAATACGTATCGCGAGATACACGTGTTCGCGTCGTGTCGATCATACAGCCAACACTCGAGCGGCGGCGAGCTTGCCGCGTGATTACATTTAATAAAATCTTTCCTGAACGAGGATGCTGGCGTGGCATGCACCATTCTGCTCGTACGTGTTATCCCGTGCTCGCAAGTACTGCAACGAATCGTTATTCCTCGCGCAAGCTGTAATCCGACGCGGATCCTTCTATCGAGCCACGCTATTTCTCTCGATCGCAGATTGCAAGGTTCGAATGGAGAGGCTGGCTGGTTGTTTGGAGAAACCGCACCGATCCCGGAGATCGTGGTCCCGTTCGATACATAATTTTATCGGAGATATCACGGTTGATACGACGTCATGGACCGGACGCTGACAAATTAAAGCGACTACACGGGGAAACTGGTCGATCGTGATATCTGTTCGCGAGATCGCGCGACTGCAATAGCGGCGTGCCGATCGTGCGGATTAAACGGCCGTTGTAAATAAGGTGAAAGCCGAGCCAAATTGAACCCTCGTTACGCCTTTCGACCACCGTCGACGCCGCCTCTAATAGCCTTTCTTCCGATGCGAAATCGCAGATCGGTTTCTTAAGCCGATTCACTTCCTTTCTAATCTCTCGTTTCGTGCTTTATTTATGGGCTTGATTCGTCACGTATTCGCCGATCCTGCACGTAATTGGACGCACCGTTCGTTCTAATTTCGTCGCTGCGAGAGTTGTACCGTGATTTAATTGCAGCGGATGAGCTACAGATTTCGCGGCCTCCCGCTGTAATTCGTTCGTTAGATGCTCAACTCGATTCTTCGCTCTTCCTTTTTATTCGATTAATTATGGTATACTTGTCTCTATTAACTTCTAATTGAACGATCAGCATTTCTGGTCGAAGATCTCGTTTAACCGGCTAAAAGGATAAGCTTTTTGCGTAAATTAACTACAGTTCTTCGTAGAAATCACATTAGGCACGACCAAGATGAATCGATCGAGGATTGAGAACAAAGTCGGCAAAGACGGACGTATCGGACTGAAATTTTACGAAACGACAAAAAGGTTGAACAAGTCCTCGGAGAAGTTCGGACAGTTGGGCTCGAGCAGTTCGATCGCTCCTCGATATCCTCGTTAGACGTTCCTTCCATTTCTTTTCTTTTTTCGTTTCTGTTTTTTCTGCCCATGACGAATAGTCATTCGAGTGAATTGAGTGACTCGTTGATGGTCAGCGAAGATACGAGGCATTCGAACCGAGCTAATTTCTTACCGCCGCGCCGCCCAGCCCGTCCCAACTTATTGCGATTCTCACGCTTCACACGATTCGACGGAATCATCCACTGTCTTCTTTATTCTTCTCGAACAATGCGATTATTAACGGATTTCAGCGATTCGCATAACGATAATGAATACGGTCCACGTTCTTCGCGCGTTTTTGCTTGCCGAATCCTTTCTTTTCAGAAAGTAACTTACGTTCTATGAATTTTAGCAATTCTACGATGTCGACCTTACGTAAAAATTGAAGATTCGATAATGCGTCGATGGAAAAATTCAGAAAAGACCGTCATTCGAATGGCGAAGACAAGTTTGACGAAGATCGTGCATCTTGAAGTAACACGGATTCGTACGAATTAATCGCAACATTATTAAACGATACTGTCGTAAACAAAAATCGTAAGGGGCAACCGATCACGAATTCTCACCAATTTTTATTTTGCCCACGTCACGAAGGATTAAATTAATGATTTGTCCGAGGCGTTTTTTACGCGTCGCGAATTACGGTCTGTCGTTGCACAGGAAGCCGATTGCTACAATTTATAATCGTGCCTGCCGATAATTGACGTGGCATGGATTACCGTTAACTGAATCGACTGGCTCGAGAACTTCTCATTTTTGCGCTTTATTAAATCCACGGTTTCCCTTTGCACCTCGTTCACCAGGCAAATCCATCGATACTCCGTTTCTCTTCTGTCTACAACCGGTGTTACGTGACTCCGTTGGCTTATTTCCGATTCACCATGCAGATTTTTCCGCCCTCGCAAAAGTGTTTCATATAGGAAGCGTTTCTGAAAGATTTTCAGAGAGATTCATAAAGAAGCTTTGACGAATTTAGAGTAAATTTGATAGAATGAGGCTAAACTTTGGAAACTTTTATTAAAAACCGTGAATTCGGTTTCTTCTTGCTTCTCAAGAGTATGTATTTGTTGAGAATTTTGGATTTCAATAGCCGAAATAATGGTATAGGAGCATTAGATTTACACTTAGAGTTAAGTCGAAAATATAGAATAAAAATTTCTTTTTTAATTTTTTCTTTTTTTTTTAATTTTTCCATCGAGACAACGATCTACAGTGAGATCCGTTGTAACGAGACGCGATAAAGTGCATGCGTACCGAGCGAAAATTCAAAGTCGATTTTCTCGAAAACAAAGCCTCAAACGAACAATTTTTATTTTATATTTTCGACTTCTTTTTTCACGTAGAATCACCCCTTTCCGCTTGTACCACCAGTTACCAACCACCCTGTATATTTATTTGATAAACGATTCCAAACAACGATCTACAGTGAGATCCGTTGTTTTCCATCGAGACAACGATCTACAGTGAGATCCGTTGTAACGAGACGCGATAAAGTGCATGCGTACCGAGCGAAAATTCAAAGTCGATTTTCTCGAAAACAAAGCCTCAAACGAACAATTTTTATTTTATATTTTCGACTTCTTTTTTCACGTAGAATCACCCCTTTCCGCTTGTACCACCAGTTACCAACCACCCTGTATATTTATTTGATAAACGATTCCAAAGATATTCATCGATACATACTTGCACGCGTCTCAGTATTTTCTTCCATATCCATAACTGTTAACTGAACCGTTTACATTCCTTTGTTTTCGAGACGCCGCGCACACACGTACTTCCACATACTGATATTCACATACAAGTATCACTACTACGCAGCTGACCTAGTCTAGCACGTATAAAATTATACATATCCCAATAGTATTTTTCTCTACCTTTTTTCTTTCTTAAATATCGTATTCGCGTTTACCCAAAAGAGTCGTCAGAGATGAATCTAATCAGGTTTTATGATTTAATAAAACCCATAGGCCTGTAGATAACCGATCTATTAGCAAGCTCGATTAATCTGGTGATTAGTTTCAGAAATGAAAGGTTCGTTCTGGAGTATCGAGAGGTAAAGAGGCGAAGGTTTCATGAGGTCGTTCGAAAACATCCTTTAATAGGGAGCGCTCAAAATCTCGTAAAATTTGAATCTCAAACTTATCGCCCCTCAGCCAAGATATCTCTCTGGAAGTATTTTAGTATGAAGATAGGAAAGAGCCAAGAAACCGTTTAAAAAGATTAATCTCGTTCATAAGGGATCGTTGAACTTTTTGAAAGTCGGTACCTTTGATGTAATATTTAATGACAAAATATAGAGTTTATTAAGTCCAATGAAATCTACATTTGCAAGTAAAGTAAAGTTCGAAGGGACTACTTCTTAAGTGTCTCTGCATTTGAAATTTGCCTGATTCTAAAATCATATCGTACAAGGAGAAATACGCGTCTTATATGACGTTTGCAATTTATTTATAAACTAATGTAATGTCGATCGATTCGTTAAGTCAGATGTTTGAAGATAGAAATACGGTCTGTTCACCATGGAGCGTTTTAATCCTTGGTGGAATCCAATCTACGTTCGTTTCTGCGTCGGCTTGGAGCATCTGTGTACCCTCCGTCAACCCTCTCTTGCTGACTTTTGCCAGCGAATTACGTCGGATTCCTTTGTGCAATCGGCCGCCGTTATCACGCCCCATCCCACCTTTCATCCCTTTCACGGGCTTTGTCCGCTCGTCACCTTACCACTTTCGCGGTGGCCTTTCGTTTCTTCTTTCCCGGCAAGCGCCACAGAAATCTTATCTGGTTTTCAACGTACAACCCCGTCCTGCATATAATTTTCACGGGACTACCGGCGAGAGAAAAAGAAAAGGTTGGAGGGCGGGGGCGTAGGAAACGAGAGAGCGATGGTCGATACGCGGCTTGGAACCTTTCCACGCATAATGCGGAGATTAGAGTGATCCATGTATGCAACGCGAGCACCGGTTCCCGACCTCGTTTCGAGGTTATATTCATTTTTAATGGGTGAATTAATGGAGCTGGATTACGCGTCACTTGGCCCGAATCACTTCTTTGCAAATCCCTGTGGGATTTCTAACATTCTCCAATGAAACGATCCTGTTGCGTCACTGTTCTGCTTACCGACAAACATTCGTTTTATTCGACGTATGTTGCGAATTTTCCTTTCGCACGTGCCAAACGATTTAAAACTACTCGTATTTTTTAAAATTCGAAGCGAATCGTCACATTCACAGCAGCGGCGTAAAAATTACGTCTTTTCATAAGCTTTGACTGGTCGCAGCAGCCGCAAAACTGCATCGTTTTGTAAGATAGCAGAAAGATACGAGGGAACAGTAAGAAGTTATAAACGGACTACGAAATCTTTTGCAGGATATGTGTTTAATGAAAAATAGCGAATAATCGTCGGTATGGTATTTTAAGATATATTTAAGATATATTTCACAAAAATATTCTACAAATGTTTTTAATTTTGAAAACACGTGCGACGATAATGCGTTAAGACGGCGGAAGGCGAATAAAATTATTGTGAAAGCTAGGCAACAAAGAGGTGTCAAGCGTGTTTAACATGTTTAGAAAACTGGCATTTTAAACGTGTGCATGTTTCGCAATAGAGGAGAACGGCGATAAATGTGCATGCACATGTGTAGGGTAAATGCGTTCTTGGGAGCGGTCAGTGCACCATAACGCCATGATATACGGTTCAAGTTAAACGAGAGAACTTCTCAAGCCAATGTTTAGAAAAAGAATGTTTGCAGGAATATCGCGGAAATATACCAAAGTTAAATATGCCGAACACGTTCTATTGCCACAATCATCGCATTGATCTATCGTTCAACATTTTTTTAAACTTTCAACTATTCAAATAATCTCAACTTCGTGGAGATACGTATTTTAAGAAGCAGTCGAGGAGATTGTAAACAAAATGCAGTAACAAACAGAGCGCGATAATATCTTGGAGAGTTACGTAGAATTATTAAATTCAAGTTCGAATGTAAGTATTCATGGTAAAAAAAAAAGATACTCAATTTCTAGGCAATTCGAATATCTACTACTTTTCTTCTCGAACGCGTAAGAAATTCTCGCTCAAGACCAACGGCGTGGAACGGCGAAGAATCAGAAGAGAAGCGAGAGCGGATGGAAAACGTCTGTGTAGAGAGCTTTCAATTGTTTTATGAAATCCGAGGCACTTTGTCGGGGAAGTTCACTTTAAACGACGCTCGCAACTCGACATGCGGTCGCAGTGTCGCGTCGACCAGTCGACTGCTGGCCGTTCTGTTGGAATGTGAAATGAGTCGGGACGGGAGAGAAAATTAATTTAGCGGGTGTACGCGTGAAGTCTCTCCACTTTGACAAGTGTCCGCTTTACCACGCACGATTCGTCGGATTAGTCGTGTTAACGCGTGAAAATCTACTTCTTCCGGCGTTAATTCGCGTCACTCCCGATGCAAATTTCACGGCACACGAGCCGATTACTGGAAGATTTCCATTTACTGTTGCGTTGCTTCGGGATTCTGTTTTTGTGGCAGCGGAAAATTCGCGAGAAACCACTCTCTCTTCGCGCTCCAGCATCAAACGTGACGATCCTTTTTCACACTTGCAGTTTCGGAACGTTGGAAAATCCGTTTCGTAAAAATCCAGTTTTACATACGACAATAGTCCTTGTTTTTTGAGAATTTAGCCGAGATTTTCATGAAAAATCTCTCCTTTGTCCCTTTCTTTTTTTTTTCGTCAGTTGTTTCAACACACAAAATAGGTAGAGACATCTATAGAGTAAAATTAAATTGCTTCGTACTCGAAAAATATGCCTGAAACGAGATTTTTCTAAACGAACTTCTTTCGTTGTTTCGAGCGTCGACCCTGTAAGTATTTTATATTTCCATCGAACAAGATTTTCCCAAGAATTGCCGAAGTATCGGGCCAAGAAAAGTTTCTCTTTGAACATAAAAAGAAAGTAAATTATTTGCCAAGACAAAACTTTGGATCTATATACACGAGGGTTAATGAGATTCCGGGATATTTGGAACTGCGGTTCGAAGCGCATATATTAAAGCCAGGTTTCCTTACATCGTCCGAGTTTCCAGAATTTTTATCTTTGTCGGAAGCGAAGGTAGCGCATGGTTACACTGGCTGGTTGCAGTTCTTTGAAGCATCCCCGCACTTAGTACCGGAGAATCAATAATTCAAGAATTTCCCTGTGGTGCTCGCGTACTCGATGAAACGAGGGAATACAGGAACACAAAAAAGAATTTGTATTTTAACGAAGCATCCGAGTCCCATTGGCAGAATAGAGTGGACCGAGTCAATTTAGCAGTAGTGCCAGCCGGAAATTGAATAGATTATGTAAAGCAGTCTAAAGTATGCATAAAGCGATATATAAAGAATTAGCGAATGCCTTCGAAATTCGTATACGAACGAAACGTCTTTATTCCCTGGAATAATAGTACGAATTTCTGTGAAATAATGGTAAAAGATTTCCCGAAAACTGAAAGTCGTTACGAAAGCGCGTTACGGTAGGAAATCAATATTTTATTAAGCGTTCCGATTTAAACGAGATACGATTTTACTCGATCGTTCCACGGGGAGAACGAAGCTCAAATATCGAATAGTTGAAGCATTTATTACGAAGTAATGAGCTTTTGATTCGTGAGATGAGATTTTTACGGAACGATAGAGAAGAGATCGGAGTCGATGCTCGTGGTTTACTCGCTGTATATAATTTTCATGGGCCGTAAGTTTCACTCTATTTCGTCCGGATTGTTATATCGCAGTAAAGTCCACAGATACGCCAGATAGAAATTTTTCCTTACGATATATCAACCGTTTGCTGTTGGGTGATTGCGTTCTCATACTCTAAGTTTCAAGTATTTTTATTATACGTATTACGAAGGAAATTTGAATTGACATATTTCTGAAATAAAAAGTAAATTCGCCCAAGGCGTCGTAAAATCGTCGACCTTCGAAGGATAATTTGCTAAAGGGTAACGAGCCACGTGCTAGTTTAATTCATTAACGAAGTAAAATGTGACCGGCAGGAAACTCGCGCGATGAAAACTTTCGGAACTGTGTGTGGCCAAAGTTGCGTTCGATCGAGCACTCAAAATATTCAGGGTTAGTTAATAACGCGATGTACGGGTATTCGCCAGTTTTCCCACTTTGCACCGGTCTCGCGCAATCCTTCCTTTTCCACGCCACTTTCTCCACTTCGTTAGTTGGTGATTTTGATTTTACAGTTTTGCGAAATTGCATCGTTTACGACCGCCCTTTTAACGAACGACGTTCCCATCCGTGACTAGAAATTCGTGGAATATTCGCCCGAGGCCGATGGGAAATTAACGATTTCCTGCAAAAAGAAAATCGATTGATTAATCAAATTTTCTCTCCACTTGTTACGTGTACGTTCTCGGTCGACACTCTGAATATTTACATTTTAATTTCTCATCTATCTGCATCGATACAATTTGTGTACGATGCAGAAACACGAAGCGAAAGCAACAAGATCGAAGGTACAAGACGACGAGGCGCCGATAATTTCTAATTTTCCATCGTTTTAAATTCTTGTCATTCTTTTTATTCCACCTTTCACGTGTTTCTTCGTTCGATTGCCTTTTTTAAATTGAAAAGAAAATTTAAGTAAGCTCGTATCCTCGATATCGTAGATTCTATCATCATTAAATTTTACCTGGAAACCCATCTTCGAAAGGAATTCGTTCAACCTGTCTAACAACCCAAGACCGACCCGAGACCTTATTCATCGTCGAGCTCGGTTCGATCACTCAGCAAATTTCTATTCCAATTACAATTATCCCGAAGCCGAGGGGTTCGTCGGTTCTCTGTTAATTTCGCGTGAAACGATATCGTCGCATCGGCATCTAATTTTCCGCGTAAAATCTCGTCGTGCCGCGAACGAAATTACATTTCCTTGGTATATATACGTATATACACAAAAGCGTCGACCCGTTCCGGATCGTTTACAGGATTCTTCCGGCGAAGTCGTGCGAGTTTGCTTCCACGGATACATTTGCCGTCGACGATAGTAATGGCTCCCCCATGAAAAGGACGCCGGAGTCATTGTGCCAGTATAAAGAAACCGTGGATGCGCGCCCAGCGCTCCATTTCTGCGCCGAGGTTTTATCCGTAAATAATACTTTCGTGCTTTCTACGAGTTTATACGTTATTTCGTTGATGTACAACGCACGCGTGCACGCGTCCTCTCGAGCTGCCTAGCTCCACAGGCTCCACGCGCTCCTGCCCTTCTTTTCGCATTTTCCCCCCTTTTTCGACAGTGGGTCGGGCGGGCGGTGTCCGCGAACCGAAGAACAGAAACGCTCTATCGATCTTTGAAATAAGAACCGAGGACCTCCTCTATGTAAACCAAAGTTATTTATGCGCCACGCCTCGTTTTATTTCCGGCTGCGTGGCACAACTGCTGAAAAAGTCCACCGGAAAATTGTTTTGTTCAATGTTCTGAGAATAATTAGGAGGAGCAATTTATAAGATCGTTCTTGGAAGATGACTTTTCTGACGGATATGCCATTATCCTTCATGGACCACCCTATCCTGTTCGACAGTTAAAATTCATCTCTTTCGTCGGCACTTTAAGCAGGTTTGATATTTAAGATTACGATTAATCGCAGTACCACGCGCTCAATTAGCACAGTTTTAGTTTAGCGCGGTGTTCCGTGAAGACTACTCGTAAATCTAATTAAAACGAAGTAACGAAAGATACGGATTACCCAGTTTCTTATCAGTCGATCGTTCTCGCAACGGGAGACAGCGTAGATCGCGAACGGACGATTTACATACCAACGAGCTTCGTGGCTAAAACAGCTGTCGCTACTGATATCTCTTCTATCACCGGGATACGCAACACGTTTACACGCAGTTACGAGTCAACCTTTTCACACGCTGGAAACATTTTTTTTTTTTACAAACGTATGAAGCTTTTTTATCGCATCATCCTGCGACTTATACGGTGCCGTGAAAAATGCCTGTCCATTAACCGAGTTTGTCAACTTTACGCCGACCAGTGTAAACGAAACAACGAAATTTATAACGTTGGCTGTGTGTCACGTACCGCTCCATTTCGTTTCTCAAACGAGCCTTCCACTTGAAAACGTCATCGCTGTTACGATGATCTCCCTTTCTGGTCTTGGGCCTAGCGGAAATAAATCGGGCTGAATGGTCCGCTTAAATATTTATCTCGTCGTTAGAACAGTCAGACGTCGACCTCCCTTGCCGCTTAAATAAACGCGCCGCAATATATATCCGTGCTACCATAAAAATGTAAAACGACTTTATTTATATGACACGCGCGGCGCGCACGCACCCTGCACTAAGGGCGAAACTGACCCCGTTGCGATGGCGTTTAGCTTCCGGTTTCGCGCACCGCTACATTGTCCTCACCCCCATAGCTCGCCGACATCCTGCCAGCATTTGTAACACAATGGAGCCTGCCGGTAACTAGTTTCGGATCACGTAGCTTGTCCTAAAATATTGACGGGTTCGTCGCCACGGTAAATACAGACCCGCGTCGAATTCAACGGGATACACGAGAATTTCCAGCGGTTATCCGAACACGTTTGCAAGCCTTCTTTTTCTCTTTTATATTTCCTTCTTTCTCTTGTCCATGTTTGCTTTTCGTTTTTAGTTTGTTTTATGGGAACTTGTCGGTTCGCGACTGGTACCGTTTGGTTGTGGCGGTTGTTTGTTGGTAGACCAATTGATACGGATGCGGACTCGTTCGGAATAACTTGCGAATATCCAGTAGTGGAGATTAAATTGAAAATAATTGGGGACAAGCTTACGTGAAAACTTTGAATCAACGGTGAAACTGATCCCGTAGAATTTTCGCGAGAATTAAACGAACCGTTTGTGGTGTTAAAAAGATGTATTAATTGCAATATTTCTTTTGTTTTTTTCTCGTACGATTATACAAGTAGATATGGAACAAGTTTAACGAGACTTTGATCTCTGGCGGAAACCACTGGAAAATCCGATTGCACGGTGAATAAATGAGTATTTTCACGGAAATAGGTCGAACTAAACAAGTAGTTGAGGACGATAAATTGATTACGAAAAATAAACTTTCGTGCGAATTAAACCAAGATAATTAACTTCTTCGCGTTCCTGTTTTTTTTTCTTCTATTTCTTTCTCTTTATCGTTTCCCAAAGATCGTTTTCACCGACACTAGATTAAACAGCTGGTACACGCACGAGCTTGCAGGTTTTTATTAAGTAACACGACTGGAAATTACATACTGTCTGACCCCAGGTTGCTTTACGAGGCGACTACCAACTCTGCAAACTCGATTCTAAGCGGTCGAATCGCCTTCGTTTCGGCTCGTAAAAAACGGGAAACGACCGAGATACGCGATTATGTGTCGCGTGTCGCAATCGTCGATGGAACGACCGCGACCGTCAGAAACGACTCGAACCTGCCGATATCTCGGCGATTCATCGAAGTCGAGGATCTGTCGATGTTGTTCGTAAAAATCGAGCGGATACTTCAAGGCGAAAGTTATCCGCGAAGTTAGACGATATACGGACTGTTTTATCGTCTCTGCTCGACGTCCGCGCTCGAGATAAACGCGAGACAATTGGCTGTAAACGATCGCGAAACGATCTTTGAGAATTCAATCCGACGGTGTATAATGGAGACAGGAGATGGACCAACGATACTTTCGGCTTGAAATCTTCTCTCCTTACTTTTGGGCAATGCGGACAAATGGCGTGGCAGGAAAAATGTACGAAGCCGAGAGGAAGATTTTGCACGCGCTGGATATACCTTTTTCCTTCTTTTCTCTTTTTCTTCTTTTTTTCTTTTTTTACCTCTGGATGGAAACTCGGAGGAGTTTCGAGGTCACCCTCGTTCTTAAAAATGTACCGCGCTATTTGAAGCCACGAAGCTTGGTCTTAAAATTTTTTCCACGTCTTCAACAGAAAAGGAACTGTCTCCGCCGAGAACATCTTTTCCTGACAGAGCGAGCTCGTCGTCGTATAAAAAGTTTTCCTCCATAAATGTTTTGGCCTCTTTTCGTACACTGGACGAATATTCTTGTTCTTAACCTGGCATTTGGTAATTGGATAATGTAGATTTAATATCTTATACGTCTCTGTATCGCAAAGATCGGTAGCTCTCACGTAACTTCTTTTTTTTCAATAAATTTTTCCCGATGAAACGAATGAAACATTTCTAGGGTATCGTTTTCTACGATTGTCAGGTAATATTATATCTTGTGATATATTGTTTGTTGGACGTAACGGTGTAGAATGGAGTAGATGGCGAAGAATTAAGTAAACTCACATGCCAGTTTAATCTATCTTAGTCTATGTTTCGATATTGCTATCCGTAATCCATTTCGAAGTTTGAAAGTTGAAAAAGAACTCCTATGTTCTGGGATTGGTTAGAAGTTCTTGACCTGCTAACGTTTTTCGCCAAGTAATCTTTGGAAACCGATCGCAATTACCAGTTCTTAGCGGGAGGTAACCACGCAAGAGGGCATCTTGATTGCTTTCTAATTTAACCACCCTTTTGACACTCTGACTCTTTTGTTCCATAGCATCGCATAAAAAGACACTGTCTATGAAACGTCGGTCTCTCTACGATCTGATCACAGAATTCTGCTAGAGATTTAATATTATGGAACGATAACCATTTTCTTTTTCGTTTTCGGTATAGCAAGAAATATGACTGTTTCGCATAAATTTCGATACGATTCTGTTACTTGAATCTCGACACGACTTTGATAAATACGAAACGAGATGAAGTATTATCGCAAGTCTCGTGAAATTATTGTTACATTTCGCATTTTTAACATTTGAATAGCCGTAGCCAATCTAATATAAAATTTAAGTAGTTCGGTTTTAGCGTGTCCTTTATCGGAATTTCGTTAGAAGGCGAGATTTTTGCGCGAAATCGAGTATAGACATGGGGTGAAAGTTTAAACAGTCCTTCTAAAGCGGAAGTCCCCCGTGGTTTCGACGAGTGTTGTTCCGTACACACAGCAGCCATTCGGACTGAAGCAGCCCTTGGGGCACTTAAACCACTCGACGGAAAATGCAAAAGAATCACGCGCCAACGCTCACCCTTTCGGACAGGATTTCGTTAATCTGCTCGGCCATGCATTCGGAATTATCCAACGCGTGTGTGCGTATGCGATAAATTTATCGACCTCAATAAAATTTCGGGGCTAAATATTGCCTCATGAATGCCCACGTAACGTGAACGATCATTCGGAATACGAAAAAAGGAGGGTCGAACGCGATATCTCTCTCCACTGTGAATTTCATTTCATTTTCTTCGCTTCGGTTACACTTGCGCTTAGGGTCTTTAAAATATCCAGGTTACGAACAATTTTATGCAACGGAAGAATAATTAGCGCGTTGCCAATTTTTTCACTTTACACTTCGCGGTAAATTAGTAATTTTATTACACGATATTGCTAGACGGATATAATAAAGTTTCTTCTTCATGGCATAGAACGCTTTGCTAATTTTTCTACAGACGCTTATCCGATTGTAAATCGTCCAACTTGGCAACCTGCACGTTAAATAGTTACGAGTTATATCAAACAGTTACGAGTGAAAAAGAGGCAATAGAAACATACTTTACTGTGTTTAATCGTTTAAAGTACTGTTGTATGATCGCTGTTGAGAAGTAACAACGTATTTTTCGAGGTTCCGGCAAAACTTTCGTCCGTACATCTGCCTAAATCATTCGCCTAACAGTAAATCGTAACGAACGGCACGGATTAATATAATTACATCGACGAACTGGAATTTTCCCCTTGTCGGACACGAGTTCTTTTCGTAATTGCAAATACTTAGCCGGATGCAAGAGAAATTAATCCATCCTCCATATTTTCAACAGAATAACGGGAGAGTGTAGCGGAATTTATTTCACGATTCGCGTATAAATTGTGCACGAGCCACGGCTACCGTCGCACTGGCAAGAATTTCCGAGGATCATTCGAAAGAGCCACAGCTATATAACGAACATGTTAAATTACGATGGGACAATCGTTACAATACGCGAATGAGTACGGGAATATCGTAGATATGTCGCGTTCTCAGATAATAAACCGGACTTATCGTATAGAAGTTGAGGACGCTCGATATGACTGTTGTTTTTTATGCGTTTTCTTTTCCTATTTTTTTCCTTCCGTTTTTTTTCTTCTCTAGTAGTATAAATACATTTACGAGCCAACCATAGAGTTATTAAAGCGCCTTTTTCTTATCTAAACGCAGGATGCATTTTTCATTTCGTCATCGTCTCGAAACACGATGCGCAGCCCGAAGCTCAATAAGAACAAACGATACGAAAATCATAAAATCAATATCATTGTTGTTACAGCCGTGGTACACTCATCGTGATTATCATCGGTTCAAGGAAATGTAAATAGCGTTCTGTGAAGGATTTGATCCAAGTGTATCGAATTATAGTTAGCGGTGAAGTATTCGCTTAAACCGGCTGGTCGTGTTTCTTTCTTTATCCGACACTTATTACACGTGCGTATACGATAAATCTGTAGAACCAGCCGAAAGTTCGGCTCGTAACTTAGCAAGTAACTTGAGGGCGTTATGCGAGTCCTTAAAGGTGGAATTGAGAAGCCAGGGGAGCGGTAACGGGGACGAAAGTTCAGAGATCTCATGCAAATTTCATCTTCTTCTGCTAATAAAATACAGCGCCGTCTTACGGTCGGTGTAAAGCTTTCCAGATTCTGCGGTTGTTCGCACCGCCCCCCACCTGCCCCTCCAGCACGTACATTTTTTTTATGCGCCATCGCGTCTGTTAATTCAAACCGAATATTCCGTAGGTTGTATCCTCTTATTACATTTTTTCTTCTCTTTTATATCTCGCTGCATAAGTTTAAGTTACTTAAATCTTCCACGACCAGAGTTACGATACGCGTGCAGCAAGGTATTCAGAGGGATTTTTCCTTTTAACGTACTGGGACTTCGATTTTGGAATAGTAGAATTTAATGAATCGAAGTGAAATTTTCGTGACGTTGCGAGTCTTTTGTCATTTGTCGTTCGTAACTATAGTTTTGAAGATTCTTCGCGTACACGGCGAAACCGAAATTTACGGATAGTTGTCGTAAAACGTGAGCATAAAATCAATGGCATGTTCGTAATGGAATTCCTAAAGGATCTTGCGAAATCAATTTCACGCTGTCGATGACACGTGCCAGGAAGAATTAGCGGACAATTTGTGTCGGCGGGAAACGCGAGCGACTGATCAATTTTTAGGGCTATCGTAAAAGTTAGGCAGCAATCACGATTCAGCTGCTAATTTCCCCCGCGAATGGCCAATAAAACTCCAACAATTGGCCGTAAATCGACAAATTTTGGCGAGACCGGTGCATGCACCTGATAAATTCGCTTGAATATATCAGGAGGAAGGATCGGTTGCGGGGTGGATCGCGCGCGATCCGGTTTGCAGGCCGGGGTGAATATATCTGCAATAACAAAAAGACCAGAGGATTTGAGCATCTGATGCAAATTCCCTGCTCTCTTCCAGCTAATAAAATTCCGGAGGCGATGGCTGCCGGAGCCAACGAGTGCTTAGTTGTTCACGGTACTTCGGTCGACCACAGGGGTGTGTTTTCCAGCTGTGTAAACAGATTTTATGTGAGGCGTATTCGCGAGATGCGCGCAGAATATCATTCATCGTCTATTCCGGAAGTTACACACACCCTTGACGACTCTTCTCGTGTAATCTCATTTCGATAACTTCCTTTTCGCCTTGAAACGATTAAATGAAAATAAACATTTTGCGTGGAACGCGTTTTCTTCGTACGATTTTTATAGATCTTTCTATAGATATAGGCATCGATGGAAATATTAGCCTATCGGTTTCATCCTTTTATGGAAATTATGTGGATATACGACCAGAACCACTTAGAGGAAATGATATGCGCGAACGTCACGAAGAATAAACTTATCGACAGCGTTTGGCGCGTTTGAAAATATCCGGTGAGTCATCGGCGTGCTCGCGTGCACGCAAATCGTTGATTAATCTCCTCCACCGATCGACCAACAAGAGAGGCAGAGAGAGAGAGAGAGAGAGAGCAATTCGTCTTCGGCGTCAACGCGACGAACGATTAATTGCGATTGCTAAGCGAACCGGTCAACTGAATAACGATTGTACAACTAATAGAATCAACTATTAGACTGTCCCGTAACGTAAAAGGCTATAAATACGATTCTTACGATTGGAAGATCATCCTCAAGAAAAAACATCGATGGCTATCGATTAAATAGAATTTAATTAACTGTTTCTCTTGAATTATAAAGAATCTTCGGTCAGCTTTAATACACAAGGAAGTACATAAGTATAAGCATTAATTAAAGTCAATAGTAGAAGCTACGTTTCGTTTGAATGGAATGAAACCTTTCAGCGATCCCGAGAAAAACCTGCTCGATCTTACTCTGCCTCGATTCACCTTCCTCATCGGTACTATCACCCACGCAAATAATACCAGCTGCAAAGGAAAAAGGTAAACGAAGGCAAAAAGCGAGAAGCATCGGTTCTCTGTTATCCCTGTGGCAGGTTTCACAACCGAGTTATCGTATGTACTATACTCTCTCCGTTCCGTAGGTCTAAAAGGACGCGCGATAGCCGTCGAGTGGACTGTCACGGAGAATCCACTGAGCGCGTGTTACGCAACGATAGCTATGGCGATTGAACGTGTGTTACTATGGAATCGCGGCAGCTGATGCGTGCTAGAGTTATCAATATCTGCGTAACGCAGCCTTTAGATCTGTTTTATGACGTATCCTCCAGTTGCCATCGTCCTGCTACCCCGTTGGGCACGTGACACCAGTAGCTTCAAAATCTCTGTAATTAGCGAGACTGACAATACCGCGTCAATGTGTAGACAGACTTGGCAGAACAACGCCGGTAATACGGTCCGCTATTAAATTAATCGACGTAATATCTGCTTGCCGGCGACGGGGGTTGCGCGTTTTCCGTAGTATCGGTGTCGCGGTTTAATTGCTAACAACGGATAGAGAACGCGGATAATGCTCGGGGAAATTCTCCGCGGCGTTATACTCGCCGATAATCGAGGCGAATTGTAATTCTGCTCTGTTGTAATTACAATCGGGTTCCGCGAGCGAAAGGTCGTGAGATCGAATGGACATTTAAAATATTGAGATTATACCCCAATCAAGGTATTTCGCTTGAGTAATTAGTAGCTTTGATATCGTACTTGTGACGATGGCTGCGAGCGTTGCTGCTAGCGTTGATAATCCACTCTCGCGTGTGTATCGCGTTAAATGTTAAGGCATTAGTTGCATTAGATTTGTCCGTTTGTTTGTAGCTATTAGAAGGTAAGCGTGGTTTTTAAAGTGGGACAATGGCGAACCAACGCGGAGGCAATTTTCATTGCACTGCACGCGGAGAATATGAAGTGGCATTAATCTCGACTAGAATTATCGCGACAACACGCCTCTGACGTACTGATAGACTCGATTTTTATTTCCTGGCAATTCTTTAAACAGACGTTCTATTTTCATTATGCCGGACTAGTAAAGTTTTTAATCAACCGAACAAAAATGCGATAATTCCCAACATCCAAGCAAAGTTTTATGTAAAAGAATTCAGTCCCTTATCGCAACAAAACGCGTTATGAAATTCGCCATTCATTGGAAACGATATTATTTCGTTAACGTGCATGCGAAAACATTTAGACATTCATCTCGTATGCGGGAACGGATGGAATTTTTTGTAAGATTTTCGTTTATTACAATAGGTTTTCGTTTGATTCATAACCGTTTACAATGCGTAGTGAAACAGTGCACAATTTTTTTAACGAATATCGAAAAATAAGATTTTCACGACTGTGCTAACAATAAAAACTCGGTAATGTAAAGTAATAGTACAAACATAACTTACTTTGCACAATTTTTTTAAACAGTGCACAATTTTTTTAACGAATATCGAAAAATAAGATTTTCACGACTGTGCTAACAATAAAAACTTGGTAATGTAAAGTAATAGTACAAACATAACTTACTTCGTTACGTATGGAATTTCCCAACTCATTACACTTTGCTAAAATTGTTTTTCTTCATAGTTTAATTATATCTTTAAAGAGCTTTTTCGTACGATAAGATAATACCTACGCCAGTAAATCACGCAATTGTCTTTGCCGCCCTCTAATCTGATTGTCAACGTGCCTTTACGATTCGTTTTACGGTCGTAAAACTCCCCAACGATGCGTGTCTATTCACGAGCGATGTACCGTGCTTTAATATCAAGTGTTTATGCATTATACACCGTCCATCAAAGGGCTAGGAAGCACGACGAAGGATCGAACCGCTTTACGACCTATCGATTTGCGTAATAAAGATCAACCATGATGCGACTTAAGGTCGCCTGTTTCCGTTCGCAACAAAAGAGATCGTTCTTATAGCCTTTTTACAATCCCAGGCCAGTTGTTTCTCCGCTCGTATTCTTTAAAACATTGGCGATTCGTGTTATCGTTGGTAGGAAGAAAAGCATGCGGTCGAAAGCGGGGAAAAGGACACGAGAAATCAGCGTAATACCGACACTGGAATCCGGTTTATTTGGAGAATGGTTCGGCTCGTTTTGTTATTTCAATGAAAACGCAGGGATTTCAGAATCTGCACGGCGAGATTCCGCGGTATGCAGATTGGAAAAACACCGAAAGCAGAAAATAAACTTCCGTGCTTTGAGTCTAAATAAACACGAACGTCGCCTACGTGGAATTCGTTTGGAAAAGTTCCTGTGTTTCCCGGATCCGATAGGTATCTGGCATAGAGATAATATTCAATTGCGATTTAATCGGTGTCGCGGAATAATCAAGCTAGTTGACAAGCGAAAAAATAATTCTTTCATGAATTACAGAGATTTTGCGATTTCCTACCGCTATCTATTTCCTTTGTTTTCTCCCTTCCTATCGGCAAAGGGAATTTTAGATCTTTTCTATCGAAAGGATTTTGCCGGAACGCGCGATAAAACAGTGATAATATTTCTTTTGTTATAACCTCTTTCAATACCTATTTTCGTAACGATTAATTTGTTTATCGTATCGTTGATATTATCTCAAGTTAGAAAAGATATTTTTCTATCAATTTGTTATCTGTCCTTCGCCATAACAATATAATACAAACAGTATGAAATTTTAACAAATACCTGTGCTTATTCCGTCGTTATTGTTACCCTTTTCGCAAGTTAATTCGCCACTCAAGCGATCGCTATTTAATTCTTTTACGAAGACTGAAAAAAGCACTTGCACGATTTAAGAACGATATACCAACC
Source organism: Bombus impatiens (assembly GCF_000188095.3). Taxonomy (NCBI): domain Eukaryota; kingdom Metazoa; phylum Arthropoda; class Insecta; order Hymenoptera; family Apidae; genus Bombus; species Bombus impatiens. The sequence goes on along the minus strand of NT_177880.1, from coordinate 370,313 downwards.
CGGTTATTTCTTTAATCGCGTACTAAATAATCTGTAAAATAAAACGGCGATTCCAGTCTCTAATAAATTTCATTAAATCCTCTGTTAAGATCTCTGGGCGAAGATATCCGCGAATAACACGCGACCTTTCTTCGACTGAAAGCGACGAGCTCCCGTTAGATACGATTCAACCGAGGGGTGCATTCGTCTCGCATTAGAACGCAGAGATACAAACCTTTGTTTTCATTTGCATCGGGCACCAACAGTTTTAAACGAGAGCCTGGTGTATCGGTCGGCGATGATCTTATCGCTTGCCCCCTTGATAACCGCCTTTTACCACTCGCAAATCTCGGAAACGTTTAACGCTTTTTCACTGTCGTCGGCCGCGGAACCAGCCAGGAAATTCTGCTCCGAATTCAAGTGGACTCTGCATTCGACGATTTACGGCAGCTCGCAGCTGGCTAGCTCTTTCTGCTTCTCGAACCTGTTCCTCCTTCCTCGAACCTGATGCTCTTTATCGGATAAAAGGCATTAGGGCCAGAACGCCGCTTAGATGCAACCCATAAAAGATAATATATTTCGCGTGAAATACAGCACCTTCATCCTCCTCATCCTCTACGCTCTCGTATCCCTTTGCACGAGAAATCTGGAAGGTCGATGCAGATTTCGTCGAGGAAATGTAACAGATCCAGGAAATGTAGATATTTATATATTCCAGGGATATTTCAGATACTCGAATATTATTCACCGTGAGCTATATACGGCTGGCTCAGGAAAGCATTTGAACACTTGTAAACAATATTTGTAAATGTAGATCATTTCTAACGCTTTCACCATAATAATTTTTACCCTTATGATGCAAAGAAACGAACATCGGCTTGATAATAACTATCAGCCGGTGCGATCACCATCTTCGTCTTGGAATCGTCGGAAGAAATCAGGCGATTCCAACAAATGAACAACTATCCTCGATGTTTGCAAACGAGGCTTGACTTATTTTAGGGTGATAACTCGAGAATCGCGTGACCACGCATAAGAATTTCTTCGCTCACTCATCCAGACGGTACCAGTTTCACCAAGCAGTGAAAAGCGTGTGCATACCTTACGAGGAATACGAGAATTACGTGCGCGATTAAAGTTTCTGATTAAAGACTCCGGAGTAAGATGTTCGATAAGCGGATACTCCCCATAAACGTTATTTTACGGTGTTCCAATCTGCGTATCGATCGAAAAATTTTCCCAACAACGGTGGCGCCGTGTTCAGGATCTACGATATTTACTCGTGAAAAACAAACGGTACAACTATACGTGCACACACAGCATGTGCCTTATCTCTAGATACACATCTGACTTAACAATTCCTTGGAACATCGAAAATACTTTTAACGCAGATGCTATTCTCCTCGAGTATCAGCCTTTCGTTTGTTTCTGGAATTAACTTTTTACACTCATTAGATAACTTTCGGTTCGTACCTTAAATCGATTTAATTTCATTATTACTATTAAATAGTTTTAACAAATTTAGAAACTGCGACGATTCGGCAATACAATACGACGTTTAGATTCGTGTTTTATGTCGAAAACGATATTATATAAACGATATTACGTTTCTTCTAGCTATTTTCTGTTCATATCTATCTCTGAATTATTTATGTAATTAATATTCGGAGCGCCTAAATTGCAGTACGTGATAGCGAAGCATTAACAATTCCGGATATATCATAGATTTTCTAATCGAATTACACGCCTACCTCCTTCGGATAGGATCTGCAGCAACGCACGAACTGACTGACAAAATCGATTACGACTAGCACAATTTCCTTTAATATCAGCAACGAACCATTTACGTCTTTCTTTCGTGGTTTCATCGCGTGAATCGCAGTTCTCTTGCGATGGCACGTGAAGTTGGCGAATAGTTCATAAAATCGGAAAGTTTCCTAATTCCTACGGATATACGTACAGAGTCGTGAGTTAATCGTTATCGTTAGTGGAATCTTAAATCACGGATTATTCGCGAGATAAGGAGCCAGATGCAGTGAATCCTTCTGGTACGTGTGCCTCGAATAGACACGTTTCGACTCTTCTCGCTTACCAGATGGTACCCACAGATTCGTTCTCAGGGAAGATGTCCTCCTCTTCCTTCCAAGAGGACCGAGCCACTGGAAGAGGGAGACGAGAAACGAGCGCGGCAGACGGAGAACAGCGGGCACAGAAGTTTCTTGCAGTCGAAACCCGGGGAAAGAGTCGGAGTGGCGGAAGTGGGATAAATTCGCCGAAGCCGAGCCGAACTGGGCTGAATCCTAATTACGACAATCCAGAGAAATAGCGGCGAACGTGACCCACGACTGAACTCCATTTCCGGAAACGAGTTAAGAGGTAACAGCGAATGAGCGGGTGGGAGGGAGAGATGGAGAGGAGGCGTAGAGCGAAGAAGAAGGTTTAGAGAAATGGCAGGTTAAATGTTGCTGCCAGCAACGACTTCGTTGCAGATGGATGAAGGTTACGCGTCCATTTCGTCCCTGGCTACGTCCCCAGGGTTAGCATCGCGCTGACACCCTTCCTTTCTGGATAAAATTAACGCTTCACCTCGCTGCAGTACACCGCACGAATTTCACGACATGGAGGTTGTCAAGCTTTCTGGAGGAAAATCTTTGTCGAATATTCGCATGTAACGAGGTATAACGAAAGACAGAAATATTGTACAGATACAGTTCATCTACACTGGTACGATGCCAGTCCAATCGTTTCGTAATATCGATCGCTTATTTTAAAACTAATTAAAGAGGAAGAGGCCGTACATCATCAATGGCCAATGCCTCGACATTGATATCGTCATTCGTCGCGTCGATTCGTTTCAGTGTCCCGCACTCATCTCGTTGAACTTTTCTTGCGCAGCAAACCTCATGCCTCAAGAGGTCAAAATTTGCATTGACCACTCGTCGTCGGAATACATCCCCGCGGAGACCTTGAAACTTTGAATACATCCGACCAGGACTCTACCTGTCGAAATTAGCGCGCTTTCGCTTAACGTAGCGCGAGCTCGCGGACTAGCCACAGCGTCCACATTGCATCCAATGTCGTCGTCGGTGCTTCTCTCACAACCCGTAGACCTCGAGGTGAACGAGGAGAGCTAAACGCCACGAAACATCCATTTTCTTGGTCGCCCTCAAACGCCCTCCCGGAAGACGTTTCCGAATTAAGCACGATTCTCCGGGACGAGGAATTGCGCGGCCTGCTTACAAGCAGATTAATACCTCGGTTTCCCGTCGGGATTTTACCAGGTAAACCCGTTACGACGGAAATGTTTCCAAGTTTCGAGATGTCTTCGATGTTTGATTGGACTTACATCTGCAGTTTCATTTGCGAGAGAAATGTATCTGTATATTTGCAATAACGCGGAAGAGTGAGAATAGCAGTTTTTATTTATTTGTGATGTTGAGAATTGTGGATCTTAATCGCCGAAATAAAAGTAAAGGAACACTAAGGTTACACTTAGAATTCATATTAAAGTAGTTTTAGATTTATTTAATAAACGATTTCCAGGATCTTCGTCGATGTACATTTGCACGCGTCTCAGCACTTTCTTTGTCTCACGATCTTCTGTACCACACTGCCAACGGAACAGTTACATTCATCTGTTTTTCGAGACACCGCGCACACACATACTTCCACACATTCATATTCACATACGTGTGTCACTACACGCGGCCAATCTAGTCTAGCACACAAAATTATACATATCTCAATATGTGATCTGTCGTTGCTAGGATTAAATGTATTAAGCTGGCAATTTCTGTTACCTTCCATGAGCTCAAATCCTTATCTAACCTGCAAAATTTTCCTTTAAGTTATTACGCAACTGTAAGTTAGGAGAATCGAAAGAACAGAGGGCGAGTATCGAAAGAGGAAAAAGCTTAAAGGTATTGTTGCCATTCGAATAATGTTTCATGGATATTCACGACGATGATCGCTATTGTTTCTTCGTCGGCATTTCCTGTAGTCACCGAGTGCAACGAGAATCGATAACCTCGCTGCTGTAAAATGGAACGCGTTAATAGGTTTTCTTAGGGGAATCAGGCGGCCTCGTCGTTGTTTCTCAACGCTGTGATAGTCTTTACGTGCTTCGTAAAGCGTCATCGAACCGAAACAATAATCGTAAAGTTACTGAAACGCGACTATTTCGTGTAAATAGCTGGGCGGTCTTCCGCATAAAAAGCGTATTATTGCGCAGTTTCGTGTGTGTTGGTCTATCGTATTGCGGGTGAGAGTAAATAATGCATTGTCACGAAAACATGCGTCTGCTACTGCAATCTTGATAAAGAAATATTTATGGTCCTGTAGATGTTGAAAAGTTACGTGGATCTCGTTTAGCGTTTGTAAATTTCAATACCGTAATTGTCAAGACTCGAAGATTTGTTATCTTGCACCGGACAACGTGACATTTAGAACCGCTTCTAAATATCGTTTTTAATTTAAAAAGACCAAGTAGGATGTGTAAGAGAGATGTAACGTTCGGTATACTTTATCTTGAGGTTATCTTCTTCGTGCGAAAGACGTAAAAGGAACTCGCTTCCATTAGAAGGGAACATTAAATAACCCTCATAATCTTGAAATAGATGAGAGGCGAAGATTATGTCTACGGCATACGTGTATCTTTTAAAGTCATCTGATCTATGTTCTTCACCTCGTGCACCTCGAAACCTACATTTCGTGAATGTAGGCGCGTGAATTATTAAAAGTACGATATTCTATGAATGTAATAAATTAAATAACTTATAAAATAATTATTTTATCGTAATTATATCGTCACTTATAAAGTCATTAATCAATTTTACGTTCAAATCTTTCTCTGTAAAGCGTGGATCGGGTGCTTAACTAAATTTACGACCGTAGAATCGCCAAAAGCCCCAAATTGGGAAACTCCACCCTACTGTCGAGCACAGCGGTGTGCCATTTTAGGAACATTCCAAGCGAGGTTACAGCAGTCAATAAGAACATTTAACACCAATAACTAATTCAGTTTAGTCTGGACTGTTTATTATTAATCTACGCTGCTACGAGTCGTAATTCTTTAATATCGCACACAAAGTTCTCTCGTTTTTCTCACATATACAACATATATTTTCACCACGTGGCAGCCAAATTTTCACGCGACATCGTATATCCACCTCTATTCTCATGATCGTTTCCGACATCCATATCATAAACATTCGCTCGATTTTCAATCGTTTCTAATCGTATCACTGGGATTCATTCATCCTCACGCGCGAGCATGACAAACGAACTTACCGAATGACCTAATAGACGATACGCGGAATAGCAATGGCGAACGAAAAAATCAATTTTTGTGGGGCAGAAGATACCTCGACCCGTTGGAAATTCTTCCGGATGAGAGATACGCCCATGAAGCGTGTGATGGATCGTTGGAAAGAACATAACTTGGTGCCAACCAAGCGGTAGTTCCGGCGAAACGAACGATCATACGTACACGTACACACGTTCCCGTTACTCGAAGTATTCTTCGTGCTCGAAAAGCAACACGTACTCACAGGCCGTTTCACATGGCGATAATGGGATCACGCGAAGATAAACTCGGGGATTAGAGGATTATCGAGTGTCCCGAGTGCGTGCAGCCTAGCGTTAATGGTATGCTAATTTACTGCTAATTCTGAAGGGAAACAGCTAATAACTCAGCAACGGTGCCGACCGCGAAGATTCTCCGCAGCGACTTGATATAATTCTGTTAACAGCTCTCTACCAATCTCGCTACATACGAAACGTTAACATGTGCTATTGCGCCGCGTATCTGCGATACTATTATTGGCGAGACGACCATATGCTGGTCGTGAAACACCACGAAATATCGTGGGCCGCGCCATCGAGTTACTTTCACGTGTTAACGCGAATAACACGGGGCTAACCACGCTTCGTTCGTTCATTATGCGATCGCGTGTCTCCGGCACTCGCTCGATGCCAGAGATTTTCGTTTGCTCGTTCGGCAACACCTCGCGATCCCGTAACCCTTTCTTAACGTGGTTACCAAGAGAAAGAGGGAGGGCTAATTGTGGTTAATTGTGGCGTGCCTCGGGTAACGCTTGCGAAACTGTGACGAATTAATCGAACGTAATGGGTCGTAAAACGTAATGGGTGTTTTCACTTTGTATAAATATACTGGCGCTAAAATATGCGCCTTTGACCAAACTTCTGAGCATATATAGAATTCAGACATAAACAAATTTGAGTTACGTGTCACGAAAATAGTAGGGTCGACCCTTTAAATATATATGAGCACGGAAACTTCCTGTACTTGTCAGAAATAGAATTTCGATATACTTTAACTATATATCAGAGCAACGTCGTATGTCTCCAGCAAGCTCATATGGATACGTACACACCATCTCGTATATTCGACGAGTACGTTCAAGAAAAATTTTGAAAAATAGAATTCATTGAAATATTTATCTCTCTGTTTGTTTCTGTTGAAGTGACTACTTCAAGAAAAACTCTACGTCTTTATTTATGTATATCCTTGGCCTGGAGACTGCTATTACGTAGAAATATTCTGAATAAGGAAAGGTGCATATTATAGTACCCTTGAATATACAATATGTTTTGGGTTGCAAAGTCTAGGAACAAGGGAACTAATAAACAGATTTCTGTTTATGTTTCTTGTACTTTTTTGGTAATGTCTTTCTGCTATAAATATATGAACGTGCTCCCTATCATTCCATTTTCTAGTAACACTAAGAGAGTAAGGATCTGAATCAGCATAAATTTATACTTATACCTTTAATTATTTCAATATACTTTTCTCGTTCTTCAATCAGTCAACCCCAACAGTTTCTTATCGGCATCATTCACGAGCTCGTCTGGCAGAAAGCGATCGGATAATATAACAAACTCTGAGAAAGATATGTGCCATATCTCCAGCGTACGCAAACGCGTAAATATTTACCGGTGCAGTGAGTATTTCGAAGAAAAACGCGTAACCATGTAAAGGTGTTGGATATAATTCCGTCAAGGTTTTCTTTTCGTGATAGACAAGGAGGGGATGGAAAATTGAGGAGAATCTAGCAGAGGAGAGAGGAAGAAGAGCAGAGCAGAATGGGCGCGAAGGGGTTGCAGCCCGCGAACAACCGTTTAATCTGCGATCTACGGATCGGCTTCGCCGGCAATAGTTTCACACTTTACGGGGCTTTGGTATGCAAATGCGGCCGAAGAAACATGTGCAATATCTCGAAGGCTGGCCACCTGCCAGGTCTTATCCGTGTCGGTGTAGCTGCGCCGGTGGTAGCTTTCGAGCCATCCGGACATGATCTAACGCCACCGACTCGTTACCTGCTGCGCATCCTCGATCGGTTTTCCAGTTATGCTAAACACGCGAAAACATTTCCATCCTGTCGATGGTTTTTCACTCGCGAAAATTTCTCCATAATTCATCCGATATCCTTTGACTGACAAATCCGAAAGTAAGAATTGAACATCGTTTTATCTCTTGATTCAGACGATTGTATTTTATTCGCCTTACGTTGTTGATTCAGCGATGGAATGAAGAATACGAGAGTTTCGGAAATTATTGCTTTTTGCAAAAGTTTCTGGAATTGCAAACTCTCGTTGAAACAAATATTTTAACAAATGCTTTTTAATACTATGGTATTTAGCTTTTCGAAGCAAATAACATATTTCTCTCGCGTTCCCTTCCACCGTCAACAAACGAAATGTTTAAGGCATTCGAATTAGACGAAACACCGTGTGTATTTAATCTACTTTGCCCAAAAACAGCGTATTCCATTTATCGTGTTAATTAATCAAATGGAACTTCCGTTTTCTGTTACAGGTAAGCCAAGACAAATGAACCAAACGGAGCAAAGGAATCCATTACGGAAATAAACTGGCGGACAATGATTTCCACACGGTCGAACGTGATCGCGTACTCGGTTGTTTTCTATACGGGCAATTATTTAATGAAAAGCATCGTCCTTGTGCATCGCTGGCGCAAGGATAAATACACAACGCGTTATGATTTATGATCAGGGTGTTTAACGATGCGCAGGAAATCAGGATGCATTTCCTGTAAATGTTTACGCGTACGCTGAAAGCCTCCATTAACGCGGGGATCCATTTCACGGTGCAAAGTCCCTGTCCGATGTTTCGTCAATCGATATGTTCCCCTTGACTGCGGATGGAACACGGCCCAACACTCGTAATTTCGGCCGGACAAACTGTTCGTCGTAGTCAGCGAAATCCGAACATCGCGTTTCGTCGATGCGACAACGAAGGGAAAAGAGAAAGAGACAGACAGACAGGAAAAAAAAAAGAATTTCGTTTCATCGACGTTCATTCGGTGAACTTGCACGAATTTCGACGTCTTCTCTTCTTCTTTGTCACGATGGCGCGACCGAGCGAACGATTCAATTTAACCCTATTCAAACAGTGGACGTCGCGGTTGTTCCTCGGGCGCAGTTCACGATCGTCGGTTGCTTGGAAATCGTGGTTTGCATCCTGTAACTGTTTTCGCTTGTACCGGGGCAATTATTAACGCGCTTGAACAGCGAGGGCCCCACACTACCAGAAGCAATACAAGTTCGTCGAATTGTCACGAAAGTTCGATGGTACGTTTAATTGGGACTGGTGCTGTGATAATGCTGCGCAACTCAATAATGGTAGGAAGATTTTGAAAATATCGTTAATGGTAGACATTTAATAAGATAAAACGGTCGTCTGATTAATCCGACAAGATTAATGTTTAATGTAATATCTAACGGGAAAGAACATTGCCAATTAAATAGCATCGATAAAAATTTCTGTTGTAAAAAAGTTCCATTGTTCCAAGATCATTTATTTATTTCCATTAGTTTCCAATTATCACGCAAACTTTATTTTCTTAGCGCTATTAGCACAATTAGATACTCGCAGTTTCTTGGTCTCTTTCTCCTTCCAAGTTAAACAATGCTTCGTATACGCGGCTGAAATTCTACCCAGCTAACCTTTAATGGTTGTACTACTGTGCGAAGAGACATGTTCCACGGGCATTTGCGAAATCAATTTTACAGTGGCTCGTGCCGCTCGTAAACGTTTGCGAAATTGTGATGCGCGCACAGTGTCTCTGATTGCCGCGGATAATGTCAGGCTGACCTATACCCAAGTATTCATGCTCTGTCACTGCCGAACGGGATTTCGATTATCTTACTGCCCTAGAATCACGTTACCGCTGCACATTCTCATCGTAAATCTGGAAATCGAATCGATAGAAAATTGACAGTCCTCGTCGTACTAAGGAACTTTCCTTCCAAATTTTTCTATCTTATTAATATTCTCGCAATACGTAGGTTTATCGAAATAAAGCTGGTTGTATTTTCTTTGCCATTTATTTCATCTTGCCTTCTCCGAGTTGTTTATTTGCGGTATTCCCGAGGCAATTTATATTTCAAGGAAGATTAGGAGTAATTATGGATGAGACGAGAGTAATACGTGGATATAAATGTCGACCGAGTAATAATTAGACGTTTCCACGTTTAGATCTCGATTAACCACGGAATGACAGTGATCATCGATGATTCAGAGCGTGTAATTGCGGTTGTTTTGCCTCGTGATCGCTGAGCTCGTGAATAATCCTAGCGATTTACTGCGATAAGGTGAATTCTCGTGTAACGTCGATAGAACGTCAGTGCATTCGTATGCTATTAACTCGTTTTCTAGCTTCTAACGCGTTACATTTTACTTTTCCAATTCTTAATGGCGACAATTTTCTTCTGTATCGTCGATGGATAAGGAAAGGAAACACGTAGGATATTCGTAAAACAAGAGATATATTTTCTGTCTTAGAGTTTCCAGTTAAACGTAGAAGAAAGATAGATCATAATATTTTAGACAAGTAATCATTTCTAGTTAACTAAAAGTTCGTCGTTATATTCTGTCAATAATTGTGGTTAAAAGTCGATAATTGTGTCGTTGAAAGTCGATGTCACCTAAAACACCGAATCAACCTCTAATCGATTTATCATTTATTCGCTGGTTGAAAAACTTTCTTCGCCGGATACTTCGATCGTCGGATAATGAAATTGAATTATTAATTACGCGGATGATGGGTAAAACTACGAGGAGAAAGCTTCTTACCGTAAGAAGATCTGATTCCGCGAAAGCGGTTGCCAAACGGAAACGTTGAAACATTAAAGAAAACCCGTAACCTCTTTCAAGAATAAAAGAATATATACTCTTTGTTTTTCTGTCGTTTCGTTTTAAACGATGCCTCGAATTATCGAGGAAACGATAAAACAGCCTAATGCGAAATTCTTATACGCGACTGCGTAGCCCAGTTAATCCATTAATGGTAGAAATTTAATAGAAAGTACGGCCAATTCTGGTTGAAACTCACGAAAAAAGAAAAAAAGAAAAAAGAAGGAAATAGCAATCGGAAGGAAGCAGAGTTTCCAGTACTTTCAGTCGTTAACGAGATACACTACATAGAAACATTATCATAAACGTGATGTCAATCGAACGGCCGACAAAAGTTACCTACTACGCGTGAATTGAAACGAGTACAAGTGGAAAAGTACCAGAACGAAACTCGTGGACGCAGCCAAAGTCAATGTCGCGATGCAATACTTTTTTCCTCGTCTGACCAGTCACGCGCGTATCTACTGCGACGGATTTCTCAGTTCTCGTGAGCCTAGGACGTTTTAATTGCATCGTTCTCGTTTCGGCGCCAATAAAATCGTCAGACACAACGTCGATCTCGACCTTCGAAATGATAAAAAAACTGCCGGAAGAATCAGCCGTCGGAAATTCGCCGGAAGCTTTAATTTTAATCGGTAGCCAGGCGGATTTTCCCCGCGGCACTAAACGAGTTTCGTTAATTGCGGCGATTCTGAAAAGTTTCTCACGTGAAATTGCGTCCCTCGCGACTGAGTGCTTCAACGAACCTGTTTTTACTGCGATATTTGTACACGAAATTTGCGACGTAGAGGAAGGGAAGAGAGAGAAAAAAAATTAGAAACGAGAAGAAAAGAGAAAAAGAGGAGAAATGTTCTCTCGACAGTCCGAGATGAGAAAGTTGCCACGAAAAATTTTGCGTACCGCCGGCTATTTCGTATACCTCGTCTGCGAGTCTCGTCGACAAATTAAACGGTGAGTTCGTTGAAAGTTGCTCGCACGAACTTATAACGATAATTGTCGTTATTATGTCGTCGAGTTGCCTCGAAGGATTTCGAAGTCCTCGAAACAGGGAAGCAGTTAAGACGCACGGGCGTCGGTCGGCCCGTGACAAGTCGTTTTAAACTTTTCTGACAATCGAATGAATTTTCCCGGCGGGCGGCTGCGCCCGAGTCTCGTTTCACCGGCGTTAACGACCAGAGCAAACTCGCTGGATTGTTTTTCCATCGGGTGCGCGGATCGGTCGATCTTCGGAGATAGAAAAGAAACGGACGGCTGGTCGTGGCACTTGTTCTCGATACCTACGAACGTGATTATTCTGCGAACGAAAGAAGGGCGACAGGATCGACGTGCTTTAATGGGATTAATTAGTCTGGCTGGGCCGTAAATACATTACGTTGCCGCCGTTAATTCCTTTTATTGGAGGAATTTTTTTTTTTTTTTTTTTTAGAGTAATGGAAGATAACGAGAAATACGAAGAGCTAAATACTAGAAGTTTTCTCTCGGTCAGCTAACCGCTCAATCAATTCTTGCAGATTAGTAAATTGTGGATCGTTCTCTTTCTTTGTCCCTTTCTTTGCTCCAATACATACGAACAAAACGGTTACTTAAATCTGGGTCACCGACGTCTTTCCATGATACTTCTTACTTTGTCCATTTTTAAGTTTGACCAAAAAAAAGAGAAAACCAGAAGGGGAAAGATATATAAAGAAATATATAAAGAGTAAGTTACGTAGAAATTGCTAACACAGAAATACCGTTAAGAAGAAATATAGCCATCGTGGAGCGAAGAAAGGAGAAAAAGTTCGACGAACTCGAGATGCACGCTCGGGCTACGTACGCTGGATATGAAATTGGATTAGGTTTCAAATGCGTCGAGGGAAGCCCCGGAATCGGTGGTAATAGAATATCTGTTCTAGTTAGTCGGCAAATATTCGTGGAGCGTGTCGGTGTGAGTCTTCGAACTATCTTATGGACCTACGCCGATTGCCGTGTATTCGGATCAATTATAATTATTTCCGAACATCGGCATCGTTCCTCGTTCACCGTGAACTTTGTACGTGTGTTAATCGGCACCGTTTTATAGGATTACGAGCTTCTCAGCGTACATAGAGATTTGAAAGTGTAGAAGTGTACAGTACGCGCGAAGTGCGTAAAAATACATAAAATATTTACAATACATTAATTAGTCGATTATTTATTATTATTCGATTATCAGTATATCGATTAATTAAATATATCGATCTTAAATATTCGAAATATTCGATATCGTTCGTCTTTGGTTACAACGAAGCGTTAATTTCCCCGGGAACGTTCTACTTTCAAGCGACGTCGGTCCGAATAGCGACATAAATTGGATAATAAATCTCAATGGTCCTCCCGGTGTTAGATGCAGCCACCCCACGAAACTGCATTTATCCTGCGCGCTGGTCGACGCTCAGAAATCGCATCCACTCGATGCATAGGTCTGCAGAACGTGAAATGACGCGATCGGGGAAAGATGCATTCTCTGTGTCCGATATTTCGAAGGTTCTGGAACCTTCAAAGTGGTCAGAGACTACGACGTCTTGGCCCATCAGAAATTGCTCTTCGTCTCTCTGGCCTGCTACCTCGTTCACACCATTTCACTCCTCCTTGCATACAGGTTCAGGTACAGAAACATCGAGAAAGATCGTTATAACGATTCCGCCACGAAACTACCTGTCTTGCGGTGTAAACGAATTTCACTAATTACAGATTGAGCTGTACGAAGAAGTTTCTCGAATGTGGATACTCATAGGCGATTTACGAGCTACCTTCGGATCATTTGGAAAATTGATAGTCGATAGAAAAAAGGATCGACGTGCTTGATGAGTAATCTTCTGGGCAATTGCGAAATCTTATGTGTATCTCACTGAACGATCTCTCTTTGTGCTAATATCTGGAAGAAGGTCGATGATAGAGAAATCATCTATTGATTTGATCCATCAGTTAACAAAGGAATGGAAAATTTATGTGTGTGAAAGCGGCGACAAATAATGTTTTAGGAAAAAAAGCATAGTTGGAACGATGCGCCTGTTTCACACTTGAAACTGTGAAATTTCAGGAAAGTGTTTGATCGAAAATTTGGTCTGCATTAATATTGGAACTATTTCATAATCTATTTGCATAATTCGATCGATCAGAAGCTACTCGTAATATTTGATTCGCATTGATCTCCATTTCGTTTCACCACAAGTAGTGGACCATCGACGATCCGTTGGACTGGTAGACGTGTTCGCGCCAAATGATCGACACTCCGCGGCGAGATGCATTATGCAATTGCAATCCCAGGAATCCGAGCAGTTACATCCCTTGTTTGGCACCCGCATCCATCGTGTAATTCAACCGGCAGCGTCTAAACGCGCCGCATTTACGATTAAGCCAGATCCGCTAGAGGCGACCGCTAGATCGGATTTGTCGTAAAGACAGGAAAAGCCTGTCATTCGGCCGACACCCTGGTGTCAGCAACCACTCGAATACGAGAGTTAGCTCTCAACGTAAAATTACTATTTTATGCCAATTTCGCTGCATGAAACTTTTCTGAATGAAATTTCCTGTTTTGCTTGGAGCTCGTCGATCACTCGAAATTAATACGGTATACATGTTTTATTCAGATTCCGTCTATTTTTGTTATGGCGGAAACGAATGAAATAGTTTATATGTTAACATTTCAGATGTTTATACCTCTGCCCAAAATTCTAAAGCCATCTATTCTTAGTGAAACTTGGACAAAAACCTGAAGAAAGAGACAGGAAGTTTTAAATAAATCGATGATATATCAGAATAGAATCCTCTATTTTCGTCCGCGTTTAAGCATTGCGGTAATTTCTGTGTTATTGTACAAATAAGGTCTCTTAGTGCTTTTATCATACAATACTTTTATTCTCGTCTAATTTTATAACTGCTGAAGCTAAACCGAAACTAATTTTATAACTGTCCGACTGAAACTTTTAAAAGCGGATGCATTTTAACAGTAAAATGAAATTCGAATCTGGAAAGTTTTCTATTCTCACGTTTCAATCTCCATCGTCGAAAACGTACCGTTGAAATAACGCTACTACCATTTTTCTCGTTGCTTCTTGCGATTCAAATAGAACGCTCGCTACGAAAATAAAAAGCTCGGTATCCAGAAGACGTAGAAGGCCAAACGCGACCGCATGTAGTACGACGATGGTTTCTTTGCGCAAGAGGCCTCGATACGTCGTAAGAATTTATTTCGTTGCGAGTCTTCATGCTCGAACGAAGCCTGAACCATGCACGCCGTTAATTGGGTCAATTGTTACCCACTGGAGGTTCGAGTAGACAAACTCGCGGCACTTTTTACGAGCGATCGCGAGAGAAATATCGATCCGTACCGGTAGTTTGCTAGTTATTAACCTGGCATTCAAACGTTTTGAGGATTTATTGATCTGGACAGTGGTGGCCGGCAGTAAATTTACGTTAGCGCTGCGAAAAAGCTGCGAACGTTTTTAAAGTTGGTTCAGGACGAATAAAAATCCGTCGTGGCGAATAGAGATGAGCGAGCTCAATAACAGCGAAATAAAAGTTTCCAACGGATTATATGGATTCTTTGCTGGACCATCGTTTTATAAGAATCGGCCAGAGGCTTTAGACGAATCAATATTTATGACACGTTTTATTACCATCGAAATTGGCTCGACGGTTGTTAAAGTATCCACGTCGTAAAATTCGATGCGCAATTATTCCACGAAGAAATGACACCTTTTATGCAGCGCTGTCACGAGTCACCAATTTTCCAGGACTTCGGTGTTCCAATGTTCTTTCAATTATTTTATCGCTCCGACTAATTACAAGTGTCGCAATATTTAATCCTTGATATTGGAACAAACAAAGACGATAGGTTATATGATAAGAGACCATATCATGGTATATATATATGTTTGGTAAGTATACTTAACACACCTTCGTCTATCGACAAAGCTAATAAAACTTCTGTCTTCTATCGAAGAGTGTATTCTGTACCCGATATCTTCTTTATTTCATATTTTTATTGTAGCTTTTTAACGAAGAATTTATGGACTTTTTGTTGCGCGATATTTCAGTTCACATTCATTGTTGTTTGTATAATAGATGATATGGGCGAGGCTTGGACAGGAAAGTGTGGAACACGTTGTATAAATTGGCGATAAACATTTATACGATGGTGCAGAGAAATGATAAAATTTCACGTTGGAAGAAGGGCGAATCGAAACCGATTGATAGGAAACAAGCTGATCGTGAACCTGGGCAAATTAAACGCGGTCACGTAAACGCGTTTATATGTAGATGCATGGTGCTTTCGCGGAAAATTTCACCCGCCAGGGTATCGTCGTCCGGGGCGACCGGTAATTGTTTTCGAAGAAAGTTTGCATAATGCTTCTTCGATAATGCGTGCACACGTGCCACGTACGCCAAACTGCAGCTGTATAATTTTACAGGGCCGTAAGGACGAGACTATATCGACAATGTCGCGAAAAAAGCGAGCTAATGACTGCCATAAGACTACATGATCTTTTATAGGATTAAGGAAAATCTTGCTTGGCTTTATTGCGCGCTATCGCGGCAAATCCCCATTTGTGTCTTGATACTGTTTACACTTTGAATTTCTTTCGAACAGAACGTAGTAAGATTCGAGTGGTTAATGATTTAGAAACAATTACATTGATCTGGAAGAATATTGCAACACGATCCTTGATGGAAGCAAGAGAAGTTTTTTATTGGCTTTGTCGTAGGTCAGGTTAAATTTCTACCTTCGTATTACTTGCGTCTTAATCTTTACGTACATCTAAAATGCAAACGTGATTGACTCATTCATATTTATATTTTCTTCATGACGTGGGTATGGCACAAGGAAGAATTTCTGGAAATACGGATCCTAACGGTGAAAAAAGTGGGATAAAATTATTTATAGGGGATACCGATATCCTAGGAGTTGCTAAAGTTGAGAACGTGAAACTCGGCATATGAACTTCTCATGAAAAATAAACAAACACGTGTTTCAGTGTCGTTTGAAATTCAGTCCTTGTACGGATGAAAAAGAAGTGAGTTGTTTTCTCGAAGAATAACCGTATCTCCTTATCCACTGAAGCTGGAGATTTTCGGATTCGGCAAAGAAACTCCTCATTAAAAGTAAATAAACTCGTGTTTGCGAATAAAAGCGTTTTTCGAAATGCAATTCCCAGATGGTGCTCGAACAGAGAATGCTAAACAAAGATTGTCATAGAAAGAAATATGGTGCGGACGAAGCTGCGGTCAGCCTGCTAGTTAAGTATAAAGAGAATGACGTTGACACCAATTAATCTTTCCCAAGCGCGATGTAGATTCTCACGCTGGTAAAGAGAAATATCTCAAAGAACAAAATCAAAATTAATAAAAAAGAAAAGAAAGATAGGCATCGTTGATCGTCATATGCAAAACATATGTAGATGATGGATTCTATAAAATATCTCGCCAGTTTCGCAAGCAAACATCAAAAATAATTTTCTCGCGAACGACCGCGAATATCAGAAATATCGAATAAGCGGAAGCTTCTGGTTGGTAATTAGACGCAGCGGAAGCCATTTTCTAGGTATAATTGGGCTTAAAAGCGATTCGGTGAAGCTCTTTTTGGTTGGCCGGATAATCCGGCGCCGGGCTAAGAGGGAGAGAAGAAAAAAGAGAACGAACGATTTAGATCCACTTGAACGAGAATTCTAGTTAGCCGAGCTGTAGATAACCGGCGAACCGAAAACTGAAAATGACACGTGGAAAGAGATTCTCTCGCTTGGTTCCCCTTTCGAGATCACGCGCCACCACGGCCTATTTTAATACGATTTTTCCCTTTTCCAACCGTTGCGTTGCGCCGCATCTCGTCATTTTAATTTTACCATCTAATTTAAGGCCGAAAAACCGACGATCGGAAAACAGAAGCATCTGGATCATTACGGATTTATATTACTCGCCTTAATTGCAGCAAAAGCTTATAGGATATCGCAGGGTAACATCTAGATTCGTAGTTTAACTTTGACGATTACGAAGTTGATAAAAAGATTGCTATCTTTTAGAAACTTGGCGTGACTGATCTTTGATAAAGAAGCATTCAGCATTTGATCGCGTTACTTTTTTTCATTTAGGATCATGGCTATATCCTGTGGAGAAATCCTCTGAAAATTGTAACGGTTTAAAGCGTTTGTCATTATCCAGAATTGTACAAAGCGACAGCCGGCAGCGAAAAAATCCTGAAATCTACCGTAGGAAAGATGGTTTTCAACAAATCTTCGTTATTATCCTGTCAATTTTCTAAAACCACATAAATCCAGGGGATTCGTTTCTCGGAGAAGAAATCGCAGATATATTTGCAGCGGAGTAATGATACAGACGTTATCATTATTTCAAGGGATTTATACGATGAAGAACATCGTCAGATCACGCACGGTGCTCGTTAGTTTCATGCAGCTAGATATATTTCTATAAACATCGCGTTCAATACCGTGGAAAGCGTTGCACGTGAATTAATATCTGCCGCGATATCGTTGAATCCCATCGAAGCGGCCGATCGAAGAATCATTGTCGGATTATTCGAGGAAACATACTACCACGCGGAGATCTCGTCGGGAATCGAACAGCAATTAGTCGATCCGCCTTAACCGCGGTCCCAATTAGTGGAAATTTAAATTCATGACACCATCTCGAACAGGCTTTGCATACACACACACATATATATACACACGGGTGTATGGTCGTTCTCTAAATATTATTCGTAGCTGAATTCCGTTCACGATGTTTCAGATTTCGACGATTCGTGGTACATTTAGGATGTGTTAATGAGTTTGGCTAAGAAGATTTTTGGAAGTAGAATTTTTAATTAGCGATTTACGATGGATTTTTTCAAATTATTTTATCCGATGCTACGAAGAAAATTCACTTTAATTAGTAAATACATAGAAAGAATATAATTATTGGCAAAGAATGGGTTTCGAAATTATTCTGAGGCAGAAAACATTGTAAAATGTATTCAATAACGTTAATTTCAATGGAAAATACAAAGCGTGTACTAAAATAATTTGAAATTAACCTGGTCTCTCTGGAATTATTTCATTTAATTATTTACATTACATCTTTTGGAGAATTTTGTTATAACAACATTCTGCAGTAACGTTTGAAAGTTTCTGAGGAAACAACCGTTTCGTTTGATTTATTCAATTATAAGTCCGTTATGATCTATAAAAGCGTGGCGCAAACGTTTTGTTAAGAAGCATTTCCATTAAAATTTTTCCTGCTTGCGTGCGTACAACCTTTAATTACGAATTTGTAATTCGCTGCTAAATAAATCTCAAAGGATCGGTTATTTCGAACATAAATTTCAACCTGTTATTTTCCCTGGCGTTTGTTTAACTAGCCTTCACGCTTTGTGCCAGAAAATGTATTTTCTCTCTTTCCATTCGAACTTGTCAAGGGTCGTTCTTCGTATTTTTCATCCTGCGGCCCTCTTTTATTTTATTTTATCTTTCTTCGCATTAACACAACATTACGCGCTCGCTTTATTCACGATCGACGATACAATCGATGTTTTCCTTTTTTTCTTCATGGAGATTCTGGTAAATACGCACGAGTCATTGCACGAAAAATTCTATTCGCTCTAATGGATAAATTCGGTAGATTGAATGGCAAACAGCGCATGTATTAATCAGAATTCACGCATAATGTATGATAACGGGCTCTCGTGCTTCAATCAGCGTACGTACTCGAAATATCGGTATATTGGCAGCTTGCCAACAATTCGATTCAATGGTTTCCTACTTTTTTCTCAATTTCTCTCCTCTACAGTTGCCCCTGTTCCTGCCTCGCGTCGTAAAACCTTTAATACCGCTTTGACGATCGTAATAACGTTACCGGCTAAGGTAACGCGAAAATAAAACCCGTCGACTAAAAGTCTGTGTACTGTAGATTACGCGAAATGCCCTGAATATTTGGCGATAATCAATTGATTATGTTGCGCTTTACACGAGAACGTTATTTCACGGTTCTGTTTAGCGTAAAAGCTAACTCAGCGGATTCAGAATTTCAAGCTTGGCTGCTTTCGAAGTAACTTATTGAAACAACGCAGTACGGTTAATCATTTGTAAAGAAATGTGTTTTGTAACGAATCAAAGACCTAGTTTCTCCGTTTTACATTATACAATTTTCCATCGCATTTATACGGTTTCAAATTAACTTAACCGCAATTTTCCTCCACAACGATAAGCGAAGAACGTTCAATGTAACATGGTCAATAATATTTAGAATTGCAGTAAAAAGATACGATTCGATCGACGCTAAAAAGGAATCGTGACGACGAGCAATATTTGTTCAAGAGACGCGGAGAGACACATTCGTAAGAACGTAGATCGAAAATGTTCCGCGCCATTTTTCCGTTCGGTAAGAGTAAAATGGTGGCGAACGCTAGAAATCGACGGTCTCACGGATCGGACGCGAGGAAACTCATTTCCTTGATGTGAAATCGAGCGGTGGCCGGGTCCAAAAACGATCAACGATAGATTTTCCGAACGCTTTGGCCTCTGTCGGCGATCGAATGATCCCCCGGGCTTGGAAACACCGTGAAAGGGGCAGTGGCGTGAATCCAGCTAAGGGCGGCTGGCAAACATCGCATCTGCTTGGACCATTTCCTTTCGCCATTACGATCTCGTTTCGTTGTCCGTCTCGACGAGCTCTCTTCGTTCGATCCGCTTTCTCTTCCACGTATCGATTTGCATTCGATGCACGCCTACACGTAACACACGTACGCGTGATTGGAGCACCACGGCCGGACCAATCTCTTTTCGCACGCTCCAAAGGCTTCTTTTCACGACGATGATATTTCAGGAAGACGGAGCGGCGACTAGACATCGTTCCGTTATAAAAATGTCCACGTGGATGTACGACATTGTACGATATTGTTGTTTGTAGTGTTGCATCAATTGGTTTCGATTTTGCCGGTCAACTGGCATCGCTATCTTTGTCGATTTTTAGAGTTCATTTCTCGAAGCGAATCACGATCAAGCGAGTTAAGTACGTAAATTATAGAATCCTGAACTTACTTAACAAACGCTTAACCAGATAGCAAAACGTTCTTGCAATAAGACGCGTTGCTGAAACGAGAATGTGCTTTTGAATCTTCCTTTTCGAATTTTTTCGCCGTTAGGTGGAAAAAGCAAAGCGTCACGCGACAGCGTGGGACGAAGTTGTGTAATCTTTTGAATGGCAGATTCTTTTCTACCGAACGTGATTGATTACATGTCGTTCGACGTGTGTAATGCAATGTGGGTCACCCAGTGAGTCACGTTACGTGATATTCTGTTGCAGGCTGCGTGAGTCATCTGGTTTTTGAATGATTGGTCTAAAATCGACGATGTCTGAAGTTTCTACTTCCAAAATATGATATTTTGTGTTGGGAAAATTGCTTGCTTATTTTCTTAATCTCGAGAATAACGAACCCAGACACGTTTTTAATCAAATCAATATCTCTAAAGTATCCTTCAAATCCGTTCATCCTCTATCAGGTTGAGAAACGTTCTCGAAGATGAACATAATCCAGAGGAACTCTCCACGGTCTGACAACGCTGTTCCATTTCCACTGCCAATGACATCCATCAGCCTAACAGCTCTTTTGTCGCACGGTGTCCTTTAACACCATTGCCTTCGCTCTCTCGAAAAATTCTAACGGATACTGATTTAATTCTTTCCTTTGCTCGCAGAGGAAGTAGTGGCGCATCGATTCGATCTATGGCGTTGTCACTAGATTGCGGATATTTATTCACATTTTTATGAAACATTTAACTTGAAATATTTTGTAAATTTCTATATATTGTACATATTCTCTACATTGTTACACATTTTAAATCCCCACGAATGAATGAATATCCACAGTCCGATTATTCCGAACATTTCATACACGATAAGATTGGTCCATTTTCACGATCGAGGAATACTCTGGTTGCATAGTCGGCGTGGTAAAAGTAGAGGTATGCATAGGAATGGTAGAGCGTTCTTCTGTTGGCCCTCCGCTATTTCTCATTTCCCGCTGTCGTCAAGGTAAAAATACAATCCTCCCATTGCTACCATCGAGACTTGCTCTCCATCAATATCGTCGTTCTTCTCTTTCTATTTTCTCAGCAATTTCTTCGCGACCGTCATCTCGGCGCCTGCCGATTCCGATCACAGAATCGCGGTATCCTTGGTTCGCGCGCGTCTGCCATTCGTCGACTGCGAGGCTGTAA
The DNA here is from genome assembly GCF_000188095.3 of Bombus impatiens. Classification (NCBI taxonomy): domain Eukaryota; kingdom Metazoa; phylum Arthropoda; class Insecta; order Hymenoptera; family Apidae; genus Bombus; species Bombus impatiens. The sequence goes on along the minus strand of NT_177880.1, from coordinate 348,927 downwards.
GGTCGCGGAAAAGATTACAGGATGAAGAAAAATAAGTAACATTGTCTATTTTATCTGGTATCATGGCGAATACGGGAAGAGAAATGCTTCTGACCTTCGAATCAAATTCCTTCCTCGAGATGGTCGAAAGAATGTGGTGTATTTTTTCGAATTTTTCATTGTATTATCTGTATTCGGCCGTAATGCGTGACGTTCGAAACAAAGATTATTATAGACTCTTTCGTTGGCCTAGGTAATTGGAGAAAATAAACGTTTCTCCTTGACGAAGTTGTTAACAAAAGTTGAATGGCCGGTAAAGTTTCTTTAGAAAATATAATATTGTACTTGAACCTCGTCGTTAACAAAATCTACTTAACTTACTTTTATCACTGTTCTCCGATACTCTGCTGCGGATTCTTCTATACGAAGTTTTATCATCATAGCTCACATCAAACTAAGTACCCATCATAAAATTATACAAATACCTCGTGGCTAGCACGCTATTCATTACGTTTAAAAATTTTGATCGACTTAACAAAGATGAAATGCACAATAATTTGCAACGAAATAGGAAGTTTAAGATCTGGCAAGAAAATTATCGTCGTCCATATCTTGTGACATCGAGTTGCAATATCTCATACCGTATAGTTCTGCATCCATCATGTACCGATGGCATCCATTATCTCTTGCGTGTTGTCTTATTTACAGAATCCTGTCAGTGCGGCTCTTCTGGAGTCCTCCTCGCTCACCCTTTCCACATACGTCATCCTCCCTCTTAGATATGTCCGACATATCCTAGCGTTGACGGCAGGTAATGACGTGCATTCGAACCCCTGCTAAGGAGAGACGGGTGACAGAGACGAATAATGGTATAATAATTAGATCGAGGCATGATAATGTCCACGTTGGCATAGATAAAGAACTGTTGGATTGGAAATGTGAGATATAAATCGAACGTTATGAACATGTGTCAATTAAATCTATAAAACCTCCCATTTTGCATCCTTATTTCACATAAATATTATCTAAATCAATTGTCAAGATTATATTTTACAAACGTAAACTATGCTATAATATCACAATGTAATTTACAATGAAATTCTAATCCTTTAGCTCTTAGTTCTATAGTTCTAATAATTATTTAACAAAGACAGGTCGTAATTTTGCCTTCGCCCTCAAGATTTCCAATTGCAAATTATATGCAACGTTTCGATATTTCGCATCAGCTACGACGATACGATGGTGAATATCCGACAATCATCAAACAGCTAGCAGAAAAGTCAAAATGCCTGGTGTAGAACAATTCACGTGTATCCTCGTTTAAATCGAAACAATGAACGATATTTACGATACGTACGAGTGAGAAAGCCTTAAAAGCCGCGTCGGCCCGCGTCGAACGTAGCACAGTAAGACAGAGGAGACTCGAAGAAGCGAAGATCATGGACTGTACGAGCACGTCGTAAATTGAAGGACGTCATCCCGTCGTCCGACGTGGGATTCACCGGATCGACGCGTCTCGAGAAGGTTCTCTCCAGTTTTCTCCGTCCCCGTTGCTCCTTATCAGAGACATCGACGGTATCCCGGTGTTGACAGGTAATGACGTGCATTCGAACGTCGGTAGACGCGTTCAAACGACAAAGACGGACAGGGAACCGTTGGCGGCAGACGCGTGGGCGGGCAAAGGGGGAGCCTCGTTACCGGAACAACAGACGTAACCGCAATCCATCGTAGGACAGAACCATGCTTCCTAGCCTGGTCGATAAGTCAATGCACCCACAATACCCATCGACAGGGAGAAGCCACCTAACTGCAGGACTACCGACCGATCCTTGTCTCACGAACCCGTTTCACCTAGTCCCCAACTACGTGACTGCCTCACGCAGTCCTCGCTCCACTGCGCGCCAGACACGAGCTGCACCTGTACATTCGTGTACAGCCGTCGAGCTGCTCCTCTTTGCGAGCACAGCACGAAGATACTTGGCGCGGATCAACGAAATTCAATAGCGAATGGTATACATGCGGTCCTCTTTGCGCGACTATACGTTTGAGTAAAATGCCGCTAATTGGATGGTATTTCGTCGCTGTGAATTTTTGTTTCCTTCATACGGATAAATATCAACGATTTGTGAACTTTGAAAGGAATTTAGTAGGAATATTCTGGGATATAGTATTTCAAGTGATCCAATTTGCTGTCCAAATGTACGAAATTCGCCTGAATATGTCTACTACCTTTAAAATTTCTGGGCAACTTTTATCCTTTCGACGTGGAAACTTTCCGATAAATACCATTACGAAGAATATCCTTAAAGAAGACCGAAAACTTTCATTGAAATTATCACTACGGTGCTTATCAGTTCGGTGTGTTTCTTCGTAAGACAGTTTCTAAATGCAATTGTATTATCCCGCGCGATTTCGACCTGATTTGGTGAAAAAGGTATTTTTCTTGGTATTGTTAGAAGGATTTGTCGAAACTTGGAACACAGCGTGTCTTTTTCCAGTTGAATAGCTTCGATGTAAGCTTCTGCAGGCTTCGCGAGCTACGTTCGTCTATTGGACATATAATTTCGATGTCCTCCACGATGTCTCTCAACCCAATTTGGTAAAACGTTTCGCGAATGTAGCCGATCGACGGTGAATTCGAGGGTGAGTGAACCACGACAATAGGGCCATGTTCAATGAACGTGGACGACCACGTCGGATCGTACAAGAACGTCGCTGAAATGGAATACATCGCACTTTTTCATCTTTTCATTTTTTTCTTTCTTCGCCGTTTACGTATCATAGAACTTACAATTGCGCGCTGAAAATAAATCTTACGAACGTAATAGACAGCTTTCGAAGCCTATTCCGAGCATTTCGAAACTGATATCAAGGCTGCACGTTCTGATGTCCTAATGCAACTTCGACTAGACAGTTTCATTTTACTTGTTTGATTAAGGATGGGATCTGTTCTACTTGTTCGATCTGGAATGGTCTACATTCTACTTGTCTAACTACGAATAATACCTGTCTGGGCGGCCACTGATAGTCCTTGTTCTACTTGTGTGGCCTAGAATGGTCTCTATTCTGCTTGTTTAGTTAGGGGTGGTTCCGTTTGTCCAATCGTGGATGATATATCCTACTTACCAAGCCATGAATATTAATTCCAACGTATTCCGTATGTATCATTAACAGCTGAAATACTTTCACGTTACCGAAACCACAAAGTATCTAATCTATCAATTATCATCGAATGAAAAATCTTAATGTATTACAGATTGTTTTCCTGGCAATTTTCTGAGCAAAATGTGGATTCTAGTATCTCAAATTAGTATTCTAAAACGCTTCAGATAATTTCTTGCTGCAAAATATCAAATCCGGATGAAAAATAAATCTTCCTTTGCAACAGACAAATATGGTCGGCTAATTAAATCGCGAAATTTAATTAGTGATTGCGTTTTAATTAATTAAACGACGAAATCGACGGGGGCGAACGCTAAAAGACAGGAACCACGACAACGTAGTTACGCAAGCAGAGGGAACTACAATTATTGCGGCAAACGTCATCGTGGCATACCACTTAAATACGTAATGGTAGCGGGGCCAAGGTTCAGGAGCAGCCTTATTACTTCATATGGTTTAATTTGTCGCATCTAAGAATACGAGTGCCTATGTACGAGTGGGAATCTTTCTCCCGCCTCTTTACTAGCTGCACGACCTTAATTAGTCTTAATGGTTCACGGTGAAACATCAGCCGTGGGTGGATGTATCGTAATCAATTTCATTTATGGTAAAATTTCATCCATGTCACCGAAGCGAACATAGCCAGAGAACATTGATATGCAATATTCACAATGAAATATCATGGCATGCTATTATAATACGATAACATTTATCGTGATAAATTGTTACACTGTTGTTATTCAACAACAAATCATTACCATAGTAAGAGCTATGTTTAATCTGTAATATATCTCTACTTCGTTACATACACAGGACAGTCGTATCGATTATATGAAAATCAACAATAAATTAGAAGCGTTAATGTTCCAGTTTTGGTTTTTGAAAAAGCTATTGCTTACCTGGTTTTTCGACGCGTTTAACTTTCCATAGTTTGAGAATAGAAATTGCAAATCGAATATAAAAATTTCCTTCTTAAAAAGTTGGACACGGAATCGTGCTAGAAAAATGTGTAAATATATTTTATTAAAATTTACCGAAGAAATAACCGAAACGCAGGGAATAAGAATTTATTAAAAATTGTTGAAACTTACGAATCCTAAAATTTACTAAGGATTTTCCAGGCACAAAGATTTTTAGATTTTCGGTAGAACGTGGGGTGAAAAATCTACAGAAAGCTTTCGTTATCAGGTTCGATCGTTTGCAAGATGTTTCGAAAGATAAGTGGAGGACGATGCGTTTAAGAACGTTGGCAGAAGGCTGCAAGGAAAAGGATATCGTCTGGACGATGTGGGGGCAGTCGTTCCGTAGGTATCTCTCGCGTTCGCGCTCGGTAAAGAGATCTTTTTTGTGTTTGGCCGTCTCATTTCCGGCTGGTTGATCCTTCGCCCCGCATTTGAATGACATCTAAAGAATGGAATCCACAAGCATCGTCGGTTGCCACCATGGCAACGAATCGTATGGACTATGAGCAGAAAGATATCGATACGCTTGGACAGGTTCGCGAAGGAGAACTCCCTATCGAGGAAGATCGACGAGAAAATAAGAGATCCGGTGTTCTGGTAAACTTCAAGGTTACGTAATGTCTCTTTCCTTCCTTCGTGTTACCGCAAATTCCAAGTAAAGTAACGTTTCAAGTAGAATAATCGATAATTGGTATCGAGAAAGCATTCTATCTACTTTGATATTTTATATTTGTAGAAGCGTAATTAATTCGAGAAAGAAAGAAAAGGGAGGTAGAACTATCGATTACGATATTCAAGTCGAATCGTTGATTAACTCACTATTGGGCTGCAGACTTTTATGCAAATTCATAATTTTACGATGACAACTAGGAGATGGAATTTAAATAACAGTTTGTTCCATCCGCAAGTACTTTATTTTGTGCATTTCCTACGTATTTTCATATTGAACACTACGTGTCTGCATATTTAAAATTCTCGTAAATGCATTTGCAATCCATTGACTATTAATCCACGAGTTACTGCCTCGCGACCTCGCAACTTCTACGAAGTCGCAACAGCGCACGGTATTCCGTGACACAGCGAGCAAAGTTCGAACGCTGAAAGTCGGCCGAGTAATAGGAGCCGAGTTCGGACCTTATTGCACGAGGAGAGTAACACTTTACCTGTAGGACAGCCGATAATTCGAAACGCGGTTACAGGATCGAAACTTCGAAGGAGATTTCTCTGCATTGCAGAACAATTCCTCGTGACCGTTGAGGGGCCTTCACGTGGCGCCGCGCCGCGCCTGCCACGTCTCTGCGTCGGCTGCTAAATCGTGATATACATGCAAATTTCGACGATGCATGGGGCTACGAAACGGAACTTTGACCGCAATTACGACGTCGGATATTGAATATCGTAATGCGCCACCTCCTCCACGCTCGTGTAGAAACTGGTTGGATCGGTTACGCCCACGAAGAAATTCTGGCGAACTTTATAGAACGTGCCGCATCCTGGGGCATCCAAACCGCTATGATTCACGGGACAGCGGGGACTAAAGTCCGCCTTGGAAAAACCGCCACGAGTCTGGTCAAGATACGAGAGCCATTCTCGTCGCACCCGTCGAGACCAGGTTGAAAATAGGTTTGGAAAATTTGTGACAGAGCCGCGAGACTCGTTCGGGGAATGGAAGATCGAACCACCTCGCGTAGAGCTCAGGTTTCATTGTACACGCGGATGGATTCTTTCAATGGGTTCGTGATCGAATTGTTTCGTTGGTCTCGAAGATGTGAATGTTTGTGTTTTTAAGAGAAACTTGATGGTTCTCGATTTAAGATCAATTAATTTTTCTGAAAAGCATGGAAAAAGAATTGAAAAAGAAGAGAGAAGAAACTCTCTACGAGCGTTTCTACAGCGTTTGTTTACGGAACAACTTTCCGTTGCTTACATATCGCACCACCTTTTTTATTCTTGCTTCCTTGCGCTGTTTTATTTGTCTGTCTTCCACTTCTTTCCTGTCTGTTTCTTAATAGTGAAGCACTAGAAAGTCCAGGGCCAGGAATTTTATCGAAGGGCTAGAAGCGTTTTTCAATGACTCGCTAAAGTTTTTCACCGAGTAAAACGTCAGTTTTCCAACAGGCCGAATGGAACAGCAATAGAACGGCAATTTCACCGGAACGAGTTGAAAGCGCGTGAAGGCGCCGTCCAAGCTTCAAGCTTCGGGAAAGCTCTCGTTCAAACTTCCGGCGAGTTTCAACGTCGCAGAAATTGAAGTTGGAGTGTGTCTCGTTCAACGTCACGACGATCATTTTCGGAAATCCTAATGGCAGGACCTATCGACTCCTGATACGTGAAAATAGCGCTGTGTCGTTTACCGTGAAGTAACAACCTATATATATTATAGTATAATAATACCATTTTCGAGAGAATGCGTAGAAATCTTATTGATTTCTGAAAATTTCTCAACAACTATGAAGAACAAAAATGTTTTCTCAAGTCGCAGTTTTTGGGAATCACGCGATACCAAATTCGAGACTCGTCATCGAAAACGTAATTTGGTATAAGGTTGTCCGAAAAATTCCTTTCGTTTTATGAAGAAATAATAGACGTATAACGTTTTTTGTTTTATATTATTTTGTCGAATTACGTACGACACATTTTCTTTTGTTGAGATAAACACCGTGACATTTCACAGACTTGGTTTCACGTTTGTATGAAGGTGCACTGGTGTATAAAAAAAACACGTTTGCGAAAGAAAGACACTTTCTGGACAACCTAATATAAACCATAGTATATTTATGTGTTCTCCGATTGGCCCGGTCAAAAGCAATTGAACTCACTCTAATCGGACTGTACTTAGAAGCAATAGGATTCCTATGATCGATAGGAGTTGTGTGAAAATGCACTTAGAGCACCCAGAGGGCACGGCTACCTAATCGGATCATACAGAGGATGTGGGATTACAGTTAGATTAACAGATTATTATAGAACCTGAGTGGAATCAGCTATATAGAGTAGGTGGTCTGTAATGTAGTCAAATCTTCATTTATCCTGTACTTCCCACTGTTAGATTTCTGGCCGTTCTGATCGTAGTAATTTTCTAATAGCCATACCTAAACATTCAGCCTGATTCAACGTATCAGATTCTAACGTTATTATTTTAACACGTCGGTGTTCAGGCAAAATGTGAAATAATTGAAAGTAATTGCATTCTGAACTCTTGTAATCGCAGTAGCACCGACACAGTAGGCTTCATTTTTATTCCTAGATCCTCCCTCCCTGTTTTTCGCTGTCAGAGCGTCATTTATCGCGACCCGGCCCCAGAATTTCTACCGTTTGTCTCTCATAGCTCGTTCCTTCCTTTTTTCTGTCCATCAAGTTCTTGAAACGCGCATGGACGGAAACAAAGCGATCCGGCTGCTGTTTCGTCGCACGCGAGACGCAATCGGTAGGATGAGTTTCGGGCTTCGCATTTATCAACTCTTGAAGCTGCTCCACCCACTTCTGCCTCGAGACAAATGAAAGAGGGAAGAGAATAGAGGAGGGACGAGGGAGAAGGAGAGAGAGAGAGAGAGAGAGAGAAAGAGAGAGAGAGCGGTTGCAGGTGTCGGCACTGCCGGGAATATAAATTCATTTTTCTGGGAATAACGCGACCCTATCCAGACCTCGACCAACCTGAGCGATGTTAAACGATGCATTCGCCGATTCGAAGTATGTATCGTCTCTCGTGTCGGAGCTCACCAACGCCAGACGGGAGAATCGCCTTTGAAATTGTCCGCCCATGAACGACGCTTTCCTCCGGGTACCATATTTTTCTTTCCAGTTTCATTCCATCGACACTATGTTTCTACCGTGGATTTCATGTCCCTGTCGTAATTCGATTGGGAACGCCTGAATTAGATTTATCGGACGATCCTCCTCCGTCTCACTTCTGACTTTGGTAAATGATCGATGATCGATCGAATTTGATGTTGCCGTGATTGCATTACGAATGATCAGTGTATCTGGATGATGTAAGAGGATTATAGAACTGGTATAGATAGAATTTCACATGGATGTCTGTCAGGTACAGGTGGAAAACGGACCTAGAAACTGGATGCTAAAATAAAATTACCGTATGCTCTACTATCGTCTAGAATTAATTCGGTTCGCGTTTCATTTCGAAGATTTAGTCTCAAAATTAATTTTGTCACAGAAAATGTGTCGATATAGATCAAAATAGATAATTGGAGATGGAATTAATGGAGTCCTTTTGACGATGGTTGCCAGTTGAACGGTTTCCTCATCGATCAGTGGTGCGAAGCACGGATACGAATACATCGCCAATGATCTTTAAAGCGGACTGCCACTTAGATAATTGCCCCTCTGTGTGGTCGTGACGTTCCAGGCTCTGATCGATATCCTCGGTCGGCATCTAATAACCAATTATATCGGTTCAAAGGTAGAGGCAAGTTCTGGACGATAATGTCGGATAAAGCATTGTCGTTGGTCCGTGGGTCATCGTCGTTCGTCTCCCGTTTTGAATAAAACGTCCAAACGAAAAGTCGGTTAATTAAGAAGATTAAATAGAGGAATTAAGGAATTATTCCTCGGGGAATCTCTGCTTTTAGTCCGCGTCCCGTAGAACAGGCGTATTCGAGATAGATTGCTCCGAGCGCTCGTTCTTATTCCTGCTTGGCCTTCTTGAAACGTTTTAAATACTTAACTTTCAACATCTTTCAGATGTTAAGCAACGTTTCGTCAAAAGTTCCCTTCTTAACATTTTGATACACCGTCGGGATTCTCAAGTTCTGAAATTTTCGACGTTTCTTGCTTGTCGATACTTTGAACAAAAATATCCAACTTGTCTAGCCAATCCATCGTTCTTCTGAACGATTTTAACGCAAAGTACGAAAATACAACTAGACTAGAATCCTCTACACTTGCTAAACTAATAACATCAATTTGCTATCTTTCTGCTTGAATGATACACGTGCCATTCCTCTTGATCCTGACCTACGATAAGCTTCCAAATTCCATTACCCGAGAGACCGTCTACGGATGCTTGTACTACCCTATTCTCGGCTCATAACCAGCGAATCACACGATCTACGCAAACTCGCTTCTCATGACAGACCATTCAGATCCGGCGCCACTTGGACTTTGACGGATCAACATTTCCCTCCCTGTCTCTTCCTTCGATCCGATCTTCGAAAACGGGTACAACAGTTTATAATGTCGCAACGTTCACGGATACAGGGTACGAATGCCTTTTCCGTTTGTGTTTGCAACGCGATCTCCATACCGCGTTCTTCCCAACAGCCACGGATACGCTCAAAAATCTGAGGATATTAAATATTTGAGATTTAATACCTTCAACAGGAACGCATACGTAAGTGAGTCTGGCTGATACTCGGCCGGCTGACAGATCGGGCAAACCTCTCTTCCACTGGAATACCTGTTATTCGTCTTTCGATTCCATCCACGAGAGTTCCTCTGGAAAGAGCGTCACTCCGTGTTTCCGGATTTCCCGTGGAATAACACCGTCGAGACCGGTGAAATTCTCTGAGAAGAATGGAAAACACGCTGCGGGTCGACGTGCATTTTTGATGGGTCCGGGTAAGAGAGTCGTGGAAGCTGTTTCTGAGATGAGTTTGTTGGTTTACTGGTGGTTGGAATGCGAGAGGAGGAGAGATATGAGAATCTTGATGCATTCAAGTTGTAAATGCAGCTTTACAAGGAAATTTTGTCAGGGCGATTCACTAAAATTCCAAGGAATTAGATCTTCATATTATTATCTTACGTTTTAACGTTTTTCCACGGAGGAGTTCATTCCGTTTCTTCTTTTGCATTTGTTTCTTATTCGATATATGATAACTTACGGACAAATATACACAACGTTAAGGGAAAAGTTAGATCAGGCCATGAATTATTCCAATGAAAATGTATATTGAAAAGAGTATGCTTCTAAAACATTTGCAATTTCTTAATTTCTTTTACAGCTCGCACGCAATGCGAACCTTACGGTCGTTCTCGTGCGTTCAAGCTGTTATTACATAGAAGACAAAAATCTCGACGACGTTACGAGAAACCTGTACAATTCGCTGGTACGTGGTCGATAGGTAGGTTACCCAAGAAACGGGAACACAATAAGCCAAGATAAATTTCGGGGGGATGGAAAACAGTGGGCGGAGGGCCGGTTTTATGGGTAGCTGTGGTATCACGATTTTCCGTCCAGCGGCGTCATCGCTGTGTATGCGCGCCAGGTGAATTATTCACCGGCGTGTCATCTGACAAAAGCACCCCAGGGCGTCGCGCAGAATGCGGTTTAAGGCCCGTGCCCACGAGCGTGTGCTTGGAATAATGCCACTCCCGGCTTGTATGAAGAACTTTAAGGATCGACCCCGTAGCCTGGAAGCGGTTCCTCCGTGCCCGGCCGGTCGTTCATTTTCGCCCCAAAGAAAACACCGAAATCCTTTCGTTTCCTTTGCATCATTCATTCTCCATGGAATTGTACAAGTTGCTCTTTTCGGGATGAGATTTCGGGATGAAAAAGCGGTCGACAAGAAGAGGGTGCCAAAATGATTGAAATAAATAAGTTGTATAGTTTTAAGTATAGTCTATCTATGTGATATTTCATATTTTCTTATTAGAATTTAGACGAAAGTCAGATCAAAGGACTCAGTTATTTCGTTGAAAGATAAATATGATTTAATACTAAAATGTTGCCAAACACAGTGGATATTTGTTAAAGCTTGCAAAATAAAATACGCTATCGAAAAACGAGAGTTCTATAAATAGGAATTTGATCTATGAAAGGGAGCTTAGTTTTTACTACGGTCTCGTGAAGTTTGTGAAATTTACAGCTTGTCGTATGTTTAGTCGACAGTATGATGGAAGGGCTCTGCGTTTCGTCGTAAAAACCGACAGGAGCCAACGTAAGTCGTAAATGTTGCATGACGCAGGACATCATCCGCATCTGCAACGAGACTCTGCGTACAAAAGAGGTCTGGATTTATCAGCACAGACTCGATCGACGAAAGTAATATTACTTTGGGAGGTCGTTAACCTTACTTGCGTAACGACGATAGGATTGTGAGTTTCCTAAAACGAGCGAAGCTCGTGTTGCACGGACGATGTGCATCTGTTATGTCGACGCGAGACTCTTTATTACGTGTCACTGATGACCTCCTTCGTATTATGGCACGCGGTGCATTGTTCTGCATTTGACGTTGTGCATGATTATAGAGTAGTGTATGGTCAGGTAGGGATGTTACTTGTTCTTTAGTATGGAAACATGCAGCCAATAGAAAGATAAATAATTCACGTTACTTTGAAGTGTTCAATAATTGACAGAGACGATAGAAAGGTACTTTATATCGAGGCTTCATTTATAACCTTTAAACCCTTTCAAATAGCGTTATAGTTACTTGAAAATTATTCTGACATATATCTCAACTAAATCAATCTCAACTAAAGTAGTACTTACACATTTCACATACTATAGCCAGATCCATCATTAGTCCGATCACATACAACCATTCATTTTATTTATCAGAATTATTCTCGTAGTAAATTCAATTTATTTCAACCCTGTATCCAACCCACGAAATTGAATCTTCGTAATATTCCTGATATTAAATATCCCCATCAGGAACCCTTCGTCTTAAACTCAGCCTTCATCCGCAAGAAGCTACGTGCTGCAAACTGATAATGCAAGAGCTAGGAGGAGGTCGCGTATCGTGATGTCAGGCTGAAAATTTACATGACGTATTCCACGGGCAATTTCATTGTGTCTCGTCAACGCGTATCATTCTCCCCGACAGCGGAGACACGGCGGAAGCTTGTTCCAGGGTGTTACAGGAGCAAGAGGTGTTCGGTTACCCAGGACAGATTTTATTGCTCCTTCGCGGCGTACGAACTCCTCGAGCGTCATATTTCATCCGTGTATCAGGCCGATTCCCGCAGCCTAGTCAGCCTCGGGCTTCTCTTGAAATTCCAATGGAATAAAACACATCCCTCGATTCCCCTTTGACAGCAACCCCGTGGAATCTCGATGTCGCGTACCGTTCGATTTGCTCCCGATCCATAGGCTCTAAGTGGCCACCAAGAGTGCTTAAGTTCTTTCGTTTTCGATCCAGAGCTAAGCTTGTAGAACGCTTTCGATCGTGACCTCTTTTTCGCGCGAGAAAATCAACGTGAACAGGAACACGAGATTATTAATTATGCGAGAAAATAAACGAAAATGTGATCGTGATTTATCGTGATCGATTTACGAGACCGAAGCCAACGAAACGTTAACTTATGGTTCGATTATGGCCAATGGTTTCTTCTCGCTTTTCATCTCGGTTGAATACCGCAGCTATTCGAACTGACGAACATTTTTGTTTTAACGAATTATATAAAAACTCGAAACCATTTCATTTATTCTGCCATACATCCTGCCGAAACATTTGAACGAAAGTTAATACATTTTTAAACAATGTGTGCCTAAGGCAAACAACTGGCAGCGTAACAATTATTCTGACTGTCGATCAATCCTATTCGATTCATTCACCCTTCATATCCATAATACCCCGATGCTACCGAATTTCACGTAGCTTCATTGAATCACTGTCACAAATCCATCAACCCTTCAAATCCATCGAGTCAAACTTTTCGATAATTAAAAAACCCAGTGAAATTCTCGTTGCGAGCAACTCCCCGCATTTCACCCTATTTTATATTTCCACGTCGATCAAGTTTTATTTTAATTAACCGGCAGTATCGTTCTCTCGAAGAATATCCAAAATTTCGTTTTCTTTTTCCTCGCGCTGTAACTTCCAGTTATCGTGGAAAAACAATGAAACTCGAGACCTGTGTGCAGGTTAGCGAATCGTGATGGCGACTGCGCACGGGCGAAAACGACGCAATTACGTAATACCGGAAAGATATGCTCGGCACGCGACCGATTCTAATCCCGTTAAGCGTTCTCCTTTCGGTCTCACATTCCTTACGTACTTCCGTTATCTCACCTTTCTCAGAGAATACCTCAGTTGGAAAGGGCGTGTCGCCAGAAGAGTCGCATAAACGCGCGCGCGCGCGTGGTCGTGCACACGCGTGCACCGTTCGGCGCTGGCTGAAATAGGGAAACAATGAAAATTCCACCGATATCTGCATATCTCGGGATCCGTTCGTCCTCCCATTTTTATAAACGAACTCGGCTATTGCGCGGCCAGGAATTTCTCGATCTGTCCCGTCGACGATTCCGGAAATTCATTCGGTGTTAATACTCGGAAGAGGTGAAAAACCTTTGTCCGGTGAATCTGTCATTGTCTTTGACTGACGTTAGTTTTTAAGGATCGACAAATGAATGGGACGTGAATTTTTCAAAATGAAATGGGACAGATTGTATGATTATTTGAACGCAAGGTACTCGGAAATGATCGCTTTCAGGAATATGTTACGTACGAACGAGAAATGTTTAATTAATATGTAGAACCAGGGAATCCTTAGAATATACGTGAGCTGTTGAATTTTTCAAGGTGTATAAAATGTTCGAATGGATGTAATCCCAGACATATAAAGCTTTGGGTTAAAATTGGTTTGTCCTGAAAATTGATAGCGAAATTTAGGAAAAGTTTGAAGATATTCTATATTCTAGTTTAATATTTTATCGCAAATGTAAAAGGTACTAAGTTACTTACTGGTTACTTGATCATAGGAGACAAAAAGGAGTGCGAGCTGTACAGAAAACAAACCCGAAAGTAACTGGCGGGAGTTCATTAGCGTAACATTACTAATCACGAAAGGAACGGTCGTTTAATTAGAGAAGTTCTCGGAGAAGTTCCTTTCACGTACGGACACGTATCTCCGAGTTGGCCGGTTAGACGGTGGTTGACCATTGCACTTACCCGCCGTGACCGCAAAGCACATTCTATTTCATCCTCTCTTCGTTACCCTCGTCTTTCCGCCATCTTTTACGGAACAACGGTACGAAGCCCAGGATTTCTGCGAGAATCTGGAAGAACCTCGGTTTGGATTGGCTGCGAGATAATAGCTTATTAACTATTCCTTTGGTAGCGTTCGCATGAACGTAATTTAAAGTCGAATTTAATCGAGACAGAAATATAATAACTGCGTTCTATTAACGCGAGCAGAAAATAGCACTTAAATTTAAAAGATAATGGAGATCTTCCAATATTGATGCGTTTATCGATTTAAGACATGAACCTATAGATCTTGCAAAAGGTGCTTCTGAATATAAAGTAGCTTCTATCCTAATTCAGTCTAATTACTAAATTACAGTTATGTGAATAGCACCAGACTGGAATTAACCATTCAATTAAACGTGTATTTAACTAAAACGGTCGAAAATCCCCTCCATATTGAGCGAACATCGCGGAGACATCGACTTCCACGTTAAATAGCGTGTTTCGGTTGATCGGAGACAAATAATTGGCAGAGGGTCGTAGATAGGGCGAGAGAATCCCTTTGGCTCGGATATTATCGTGGCCGTTCCTCCTTCGAGACCGCGACGACAAAGAGAAAAAAGCCACGTAGTTGAAATCGCGTGGCTCGACTCCCGGGGAAAGAAGTCGCTGAACCAACAAATTATCTCCTCTCGTCGGCGCAGTGCGAACGGTTTCTTGCGGTTCAATGATTCCTTGCCGCGTCGCCGAGCTTTCGTCCCTTACTTATCGCTGCGATTTCGATCGTATTCCATCGACGACTTTTATATTTGCTATCGGTTTGTGTTCGAGCGTGCCACGTATACCGTCGAATTAATTCGGCAAGTGGTAACACGATATTAACAAGTATCATGGACCACGACGTTATTATCCAGAGTGGGGACAACGTTCGTTGCCTGTATAACGAAATTCTATCCGAAAGCGAAACTTATTCGAGGGAACACAATATTTGTGAGTTTTGTATCGGATTTTGTATTCGCATTATTATAGAGCGTGGTAGAACTGTAAATTCGACAGTCATCGTTATTGGAAGTGTTGGAGAAAGGACCGTTAGTTGAAAAAATTGAACTATTTTAATTCTTTTTTGTGTGTGTGTGTGTGTGTGTGTGTTTAACGCCAACGAATATAACTTTTCCCATTCAAACGACCTGGAAAGTAGTTCGACGAACTTTTGGCAACACGATCGTTAATTGTACAACTTCTCCGTTACGAACGGTGTAGGGTGGGTGTGCGATACAAAATTAATAAACGTTTGTTAGCAGGGAATCAGTATCAAAATTGATTGTTCATAACGAGTTCCGACGCGAACGATACACCAGGAAATAAATATCTGTGTTTTTGTTAACTCCGTGTAAAATATACTATACGCGCATGTACAGGAAAACGTGATTTTTATTTCTCAGTTGAGATTTGATTTCCGGGAATGTTTACATTCGTGTCGTTGTATTTCCTTTTCGCGTACTTTGTTTTAATAAATATCGTTTTCCCTTGTTTCAGGTAAATATCCACTCGATGTTGATATCGATCGTAAAGCCGATTTCTTGGTGAACGAGCTGATGAACTTTAAAAGTACGTATATACCTTGTTTGATACAATGAAGCTTCTTTCAATTTTCTTTATTCCTTCTCCCTTATATATTTTTTTGTCTTTCCGCTTTTTATTTTTTTCCCCTCAATACGGAAACGTGGAACCAATCGACAAAGTTCCGCCGGTAGCACTTCGATCGTGTTACAAGCGGCCAACTTTTTACAGGATTAGCTTCACTATCAGGTCTCAAGCTACGTACTCTAGCTTGTGACTCACTGAATGAAACTTATTCGTCTGAATTTTCAGTTCCAGCTTTTCTTTCTCAACGGGAAAGTTGCAATGAACTCGTTATCGACATTAACGAGAATCTGGTTTATCGAAATTCCTTTCGATTTATTTGGAAGACAGTCCATTTGTACAATCACGCACAGATCTATCTGAACGGCTCTCTTTGCACGAACCTGTTTAAAGAACACACAAAATCATCGTTTAGTAGATAAACCCGCCGATAATCAGTTTTATCGAAGCACCGAGCGTATGGTTGCGCGGTCGCATTTAAAATTAAATACCTTTCGCCAAACTATCGCGTACCCACAGGTTAATACACAATTCATCGCGTTAAACAGCCTACAAACGCGATTACCTAACAACATCAAACAGTCTATTATTGTATCACCATCGACCCATTACCTCTCATCGTTTTGTCTAATAATTATCAGAGATTGAAATCTATCAGTAGAGATTATCCGATTTGTATCCTAATTAGCGACTAATGTCCGCTTTGGTCCGTGTGTTAACAAGATATCTCGCGGTTGAAACGTTTAATCCGCGAATGTACCATTCTCTCTTTCGTCTAGTTCTCCGCGAATCGTTTCTCTATTCACAGATATCTATCGATAACCGCGCGTTCATCCGCGTTCTGTTATAACACTGGCCGTCATGTACGCTCGCCTGTACGCGACTACACGCGATTTTGACACAGCCAGGCAAGTGTTCTGCAATCTATCGATCGTCGGTCTAGTCAGTCAGTCAATATTAGGCGTACAAGCGGACAGAACTCTGGCACGAAGGTTTAACTCCACGTTAACGCTTTCACTACCGTGGAAGAGTTTCTGCGGCGGAGTTGAGCGAGCAAAGTTCGACTACGACGTGGTTAAGGGAATTATCATGTCTGAAGTTTGCCGGAGGAGTTGTTATTTTTATGAGATACGAGTAAAAGTTAAAGTTGCCCGATACCGGTCCACGTAGCTCCCCTTTTCACTCCCGAAACTGGAATTACCGTGTCATTATAGAAGAAGTTACCGTAGACGCTGTTGGCTGGCCGAACACTTAGATATATCGCTGTCATAGATTATCAGATTATGGGATAGCGTAACACGCTGTAATTCGACGATGTCGATAATTTCTCTGGTAGACAGAAAGGGAACAAGAAGATTAAAAGGTAGAGGAACGATGTATTGCCGTAAGGAAGCATTAGCTACTAGGGATCGGTATCTTGTAATATGCAGAAATGTAGAACATTCTATACTCGTTGTCTTGCTATATGTGTAACCGACTGAAAGTTTTAGTTCTAACGTTGCTACGTATAACTGGGACGTTTTAATGATTAAAAGGTTTTCATCTACCCGTTACACGAATGAATACTGACTCGCGAAGCTCTTCTTTGATCGAAGGGCGTAACGTTGAAGATCAAACGATACAATGTACCGTAAAGCAGGGCCCGTTATGAGTTGGTATGAAAGAAAGTATTTGCAAATGCTCAAGGGACAGAGACATAGATAAAAAGTGGCACACGAGCTATCGAAACACGGGAACGAAACACGCACGAAAGCGGGTTATAAAGTCGTCGTAGGGTTGAGCGAGTTTCAAATGTCCATCGATTTATCGGCTTCAGTCTACATAAAAAAAGGCTTGCATACATTGTTAACGATATCGGTAAAACGCGTGGCAAAACGTGAACGTTCCATCCTGTGCCTCTGTTAGATCTTCTCTTTTGAAACGCGGTATACGTCACCCCAGGGATCTTGAACATGTGAATTCAGAAAACGTTCATTCGGGGTCGTTTTGCACGACGTAACGACCTCCGAGAGAATTTCCACCCCCGTACTCTCAGATGACAATGGGAAGAAATTGAATGTACAACGTGGAAGAACTATTTTCCCCCTTTTCGTCTGAGGACGCGTGGCGGATCCGGTGACATCAGGAAATGAACTTGTTTGTTACGGCATGGGAGTTGGATCGAGAGCTTCAAGTATTATCGCATTGTTGGCCTATAACGATATTTTTATGCCAATTTATGCGCGTATACTGTATCTTTACGTTTCTTTCTTCGGCGTTATAACTCTTAACCGGCGTGACGCGGGTTAGATCGAGTTTAATAAGGTAAGTGCAGTGAAACAAAATTTTCTGACGATAATCAACGTTACTTCCTCATCGACTCACGCGTGTTTCATTCGTCAATACCATTAAGGACTGAAATTCCGCTAAAAAGAAATTTCAAGAACTTCTTCACGTCACCATTTCTTCCATCTAAATTTCACAATTTTGTGAAATTAAAAAGGAAAATCGTATTCGCAACAAACCATTTGCGTTAAAAATTTCACGAATGCAGTATCAGAACCTTGCTGTGGTAGAAACCCTTTTCCTCGGTACAAGCGAGTTCCTTCGAAGCGGTCGATTAATCGACACTTTTATCCGTCCTGTATTTCACGAATTTCCCCAGGATCTTAATTGCGTATCTCGTTACTCCGCGAAGTCGACGAGCGCGGCGCGCTCGAACGATAAGAGGATTACCAGTCGCAGAATACGGCCGTAAGAATTATCGGCCCTTGCCGAAAACGATAATCGCGAGCGTGGTATCACCGCGCGACCCTTGCGAGCTCGTGAGTCGCGATCAATCTTCATCGTTTGACGATCGGGACACGACGAGGCGGGTCGATTCGATCAGCGAAACGATCAGTCATTGATTCTTGTCCTTTGGGGATACGTTATTGACGCAACGAGACGGAGTTACGTGGCGGGGATTACGTCGACCTATGTTACAGCGGCTGAAACACAGACGGCGCCTGTAGGGCGAAGAAAAAAAAATGAATGCCACCCTGTCGAGACGTCCAAACAATTTCCACGCGCCCACGCGCAGTTCGTGATGGCAAGAGACGTTGGGCGTGCGATGAATCGTGGTTGATTTGGGTCGAGGGTGATTTAGCTGGAGATTGCGTCATATGTTCTCTGATATCGTTATCTTTCGGTGGTGTCTTTATATATTAGGGTAAGAAATTGGGGTTAGAGGATTTCATAATTCGAGTTCAAACATTACAGGTGTAACCTAACAGGTTAGACATAGGGTAAGGCAGGGTTATTTAAATCAGCTAAGGGTCAACAGATTAAAATTCAGTGTTAAACTTTGCACGAAACACCATTAGTCTTCAACAGGAAACCAATCTGAGCAAGTCAACTTTTTGAAATCTCTTAATTTCATTGTTTAACTATACGTAACAAAGCAATGGAAATAATTCGGTATAATATAATGACTCAACAAGTTTCAATTCTCCTCAACCCTGTTTCTCCGACTTTTTGTTGTTTATTGAATTTCAGGATAATTTCAGTATGTGCAAGTGCGTCAGAAAGGTGTGGTTATCATGGCAATTAGAGATAGCAGGATCAACTATTAGCAACAAGCTGTACAACATAAATCTCGGGACACGTCCCGACCGCATTGATTCATTTTTTATCGGGTAATTGGGGCTGATTCGGAACCAACGAACCGATGAACCAGGCCACGAGACAAATCAGCCAAATCGCAATTACCAATACCCTGCATTATTGCGACTGTGTATTATAATCTATGGAATTCGCCAATCAGATCGACATGACTCGATTATTGCTTTTACAATATCATCAGGTTTAGCCTCGGCTTTTTTTCACCGAGCTGAACAATTTCAGCTTGATCGTTACTGGAAATAGAATTGGTCAAATTGGATTTCTACATTTCCAAACGTTCAAATCGCTTTTTAACGGATTATATTATGCATAATATAAATATGTACGAATATACGATAAATTTATTTCATTGAGAAGCTTCTCTTCTGTAAGAAAATGACATTTTTATTTTTTAATTAATTGTATAATCTCCGTCGTTATCAATAACAGTTTGCCATCTCTTCTGCAAAAGTTCAATATCCCTCTTGTAGAAATCTCATGTCCGTGACGCAAAGTAAAATTCAAGATGAGTTCTTATATCGGCTACAGAAGCATATTTCAGTTACATTTATATTTCTTGAGGAGTACAGTACAGTTCTATCTCTTAAGAAATGCTTCAAAGATCTGAAAAAATGATAGTCAGACGGTGCAACGTCTAGACAGTATGGTGGGTACAATAGACCTTCCCACTCTTTAATTGTTTCCTGGATGATTTACTGCATGTGGCCCTGTTGGAGTATTACGCATTTTCTATCATTTCTAAAACTGCCCTCTTTTCTAGCAATTTGGAATGCAGCCGTTGTGCAGGTTTCAATGACTCGAAGTGAATTATACCATTACATTCCCATCTAACATACAATAAAAGCTTTCCCCGGTTTAGGGGTTGGCTTTGGTGTCTTGTTTGAAGATAGCCATTGTTTGGAACGCCTCATGTTATCGCAGAGGATTCATTTTTCGTCTTCGATGACGGCCCTGGATAGAAATGGATCTGCACGTAATCTGGCGAGCAATGAAGTGCAAACTGTTCGTCGAAGATCTTTGTTGGCATCGGATAATTGGCATAGAACCCATATTCCTTGTCTATGTATCTTGCCAATTTCACGTAGATGCCTTTGTACAGTTGGCCATGTGAACCTAAGGCTTCTTGATAATTCCTGTATACTTAACCTCGGATCAGGCTTCAGATTTTAAAGCATCAACATCAAATTCAACCGGTCGTCCACTTCGAAACCCGTCAAACAGGTCATAGTCGCTGGCACAGTAAATCGCTTGAATCAACGCTCACATTTGATGACTTTCAATACATTTCCATAAGTTGCACTAAGTCCTAGATGAACATGAAACAGTACACAATTACTCTCAGAAGGTACAGAATCCACATTTTATTACAGGAGAATAAAAAGATCTTTAACTTTTCGGAATAATTAAGTAACAGCGTTGGAAGAAAGCTACAGAGAAAAATGTGCTTCTGCTCGTACTCGAACTAATGACAAATAACCTCTTTGAATATAATTGATTACTTACTGGTAACTAGAAGACAGGAAACGTCTGTCTCTTCGACTAACGATCGAGTCAGCGTTAATTATCCCCGGAACGATGCATTTCCTTCATGAAACCTGTCCTCGACTAACTGACATAAAATCATTTATTCAAAGAAACAGTAGAAACACCTCCGTAATACAATTCTTACGCTTAATTCAATCAAAGTCACGCGGAAATATTTATGAGCGTTCTGTATAAAGCTGCGAGACTCGATCGTTCTGTTTCGTAACTTGTTCCAGTTTTGTTCGCGATCGGAGATATTAAACTCTCACGCAACTCTATCGCAAACGGGGCTAAATTAAAACGCGGCTAAATTAAAACGCGGCTTAATCTCTTTGGTTGAGTCTAGGTCTTTCAGGAAACTCGAAAAATATTCGTGTACATGGAAAATAGAAAATTGAAAATTATCTTCAATTATCGAGAAACTTGAACAAAAATCTAGTTCGGATTGGTTCATCCTTGTTGGCGTTCTCAGTTTTCAAGAGGTTGCATCCGCGATTTCGCATGCGGGTCACGAGCGTGAAACGGACAGGAAAAGTGTAAAGGGTCGAGTATAAATTCAAATTAGCTGAAGATTGTGCGCGAACGTGAGATCGGGTAACCTCATTTAGCTGCATTTACTTCGTTAATCCTGAGAGATCGTAAGACTTAAATGTAATTAGAAACCTATAAATGGGCGGCGGTTTCCTGCCGCACCAACGTCCCACCGCTACGACAAATTGGTTTAATTTCGTGCTACGCTGGCTACGCCATTTTCGAAGAATAAGGGCTCGTTTGCGGCGCCCGCTAGACAGATTGCACTGTATCATATATGAGTCCTGATATTATTCAGCCAGACTGACTTCTCGTTGCCACTGTGATGATATTCCAACCGGTTGGAATGACATTTTTGATCAACAAATCAAATCGATAAAGACATAAGAGAGGAACAGAAACACCGAAACTATGTGAATCGGAATTCATTTCTCGAATTCATTCTTTCCTTCCTATTCGCAATTCAGTTATTTGCTATATCTTAGTACGATAAAAAAATCACCGAGGAAACATTTACTCTTAGAGCGAATTTTTAAAAATCGAAAATCTTTGAAGATCGTATTAATTATATCGCTAAGTATTTCACAGTTTTAATAAAAGTTCGCGTGCCTCAAACTGCTCACCATATGGTATAATCGAATAACGTACCGTGAAATTATGGCGCGGAACAAACGCGTGGAATTATCATTAGCGTTGAAAACCGATTAATGAAAGACTATAACCCTCTACAAACTGCCGGAGCGGATTAGACAGAGCGCATTTAAATCCGAAATCAAAGGAACTCTTGTGGCACTGGTGCACGGAGGTGCAAAATGGAACACGCATAGCCGGTTTCCATATATTTGCCGATCGAATGTATAATCAGAAGGCATAATGTGCTTACAATCTTGTAAAGGGCGCAGCCGTTGGGCAGAAGGAAGACGGTAAGAGGATTTCGCGTGCATTGCGCGAAACTCAACCATGTGTGGGAGCAAGATTTATCGTGAATAGAACGTGCAATCTTGTGCCACGAGGAGACGTATTCTGGAAACTCCGCAGACTTCTGTTTAAATCTCTACCCGTATCTATCTTACTGCGACGCGTGCCAGTTAATTCGTCAGTCATTCGCCATTCGATAAAGAATTTTTCAATCTCTGTCAATAGCTCTTCTTCTCGAAATCACGTACTCTGTTAGTCCCATCTATTTTGAATTCTCGTATTAAGCCAGTATTAAATAGAATTCGTAATAGGATAAACGAAGACAAGCAATTTGCTAAATTCGGTTAGGAACGATACTTAGGCGATCTATCGGTTCGTTATTAGTAACGTGATAAACAACGAAGTAAATCGTGTTTGCACCTACATTGTCATAGTTTTTACGAGGATTGACTTCTATCTATCGAAAGGAACGAAGTTCGTCCAATGTATTAGGTTGTCCGAAAAGTTTCTTTCGTATTATCAGGAAGTAATAGATTCACAACGTTTTTCGTTTTATATTATTTTGTCGAATTACGTACGATCGATTTTGTTCTGTTGAGATAAACACCGCGACGTTTCACAGACTTGGTTTCACATTTGTATGAAGGTGCATCGTTGTAAAAAATAAATATCTTTACAACCTAATAAATATCTTCAGTTGTAATTATCACGATTCGGTGGCTTGTGTATATTATTTTATATATCTAAGTTATTTTATCAGTTCTTGCATGATACCTGCTGACTGAAATTCGGTATTGAGACGGGGATGAAATCACGGAACACGTGTAGAAATTGCGGAAAGTCGCGTTAATCGACACTGGGTAGTAGACGAAGCTGAAGATCGCGACTAGTAATAAAGGGAATGCTGGTTGCGATATCGAAAATCCGGTGTTAGCGACTTCCATTTCGTTCCTGTTGCTCCAATGTTTCCCGATATCCAGCAGCGGTTCTCGCCAGCTACGAACTAAAAAGCATTGCATTGTTCGTGGCAGAGCGCGCGCTCCAGAGGGTGGCAACAGCCTTCGAGTGGCTGGCCGTCGATCGACATCCCCGCCCTTGCTTTTCCACCCTATCGCGGTATACTTTTTATTAGCTCCTCGAGGTGGCAATTAAGTGACCGTGGTTCTGGCACACGTTTCTCTTTCGATACGCCTCTCACTTTCTCCACGGTCATCGCTTTTTGTTCACCGGCTTCCCTTATCGACGAGACGCTCCACTTTTTCTCCTTCAATTAGTCGACTTGTTGTTTTTCGACGGTAAATCGATCATTATCGATTCATCGGTGCCGCACCATCGGGGATGGCCATGACTACGGTCAGAGGAAAAACGAGCAAGTAACAGGCTGGAAAGGGTGGACCGTGTGAAAATGGAAAAATAGAAAGGCGTTGTTGGATGGTCGTGATTGGAAATGGAATTTCGGGATGTGCTCGCTGGATGGTTATAATAGGATCGTCGTCGATACGCGTAATCTTGTTATACCGAGTGTTTTGAGGAAATGAGTTTTTCCTGGCGGCAAAGTATTTTAAAGTATCGTAAATAATTGGAAAATAAATAGTTCGAGGTACGGAAATTTACGAATAAATCTGTATTTAATTGCAGATTATCTGAACTACGTGCATTTATGTATTTATGTCTACGTTCAATTGAATAAAAACATAGTTTCGTAATTCTACGTAAAGCGAAAGGTTTAATCGTCATAAACTATTGTTCGTTCCTTTTTCATTACTTGATTCTTTATAAATTCAATATGTAAACGGTTAACGATTTTAATTTTCACTTCATTGATGTAAATAATTTTTCATTATCTTACTCGACGATGCCATCCTGTTGATTCGGTACCACTCGATGAAACGGCTGATCTTTGTATAATTATTAAATCTTTAATGAATCTCTACTTTAATGAAGTCTTCTGCTCCGCCGTAGAAAATGAAATTGCGAGAAAAGAATCCATGAGAAATCTTGAGATTCCCTTTTTGTCGCCTCGGACTATTCTCGCTCGCCGCGACAAATTAATAATCCTCATTACTATAGAAGGGTAAAAGTAAATGGCATCATTAACGAATACACTCGGTGAAACAGAATCTTCATTAAATCGTTTGCCATTCGCTTATTAATCTTTCAATCTGTCTCTGTCTTTTATTCGTATTATTAAGCAACTTGCTGCAACGAATGTCAATTACATATACGCAAAAATGGTCCACTCGTCCCGTTTATTTCGCCGTCTACATTTTTATTTACTCGGCGTATAAGTTTTTCAAATTTAGTAGCATATAAAAGTTTGCCGCGCATTAAAACGTTTTAAATCGTGAAAAAAATATCGCAAACATTTATACGATGCTCCGATAACTTCGCCATTGTTTTTACACTGTTAAATTGCCCGAAAAATCCATAACTCTCTGTTTGTGTCTCTCTGTTTTTCAATATTTCGTTTTATTACTATTTATTGGAATTTTATTCGACATCATTCGTTCGACGATAGATCTCATCGATCTAGAAAATAAAACGAGCATACGTGACGTTTAAACGCCATGGAATAAATTCTTCCATAAAATGAGAACTAAGCTCGTCGCGAAAAGTTTCTCCAAGATTCTAAAATAAAGAAATACGTCGCGATAGCAAAACTGTCGATCGATCGCGACAATATTTCGCGATCGCCAAAGAAACCAGGCTCGTTGCGCGTTACGAGTATTCTCCGGATAGTATCGTTATCACAGTTGTAAAAAATTACGATAAGGTCGTCCTATCGATCGACCACGGCAATCTTTCTGCGCCGTGTCGTTGGTGTCTTCCGTTCGCATTAAATCGTTTTACGCAAATTGCCCTCGTAAATTCGTTGAACTTGCGAGCGACTTTCAGTCGCGTAACACCGTGTAAACGGACGCGTGCGGTTTCATAGAAAATCCCCTCGTTTCTCGTCGTTTACAATAACTCTTTTTGAGCGGCGTACGTTTCTCACCGTTTCCGGGATAAATTGCAACGTTCCTCGGTCACTCGCCAAAACGATATGACGAACACGACGAAAAAGTGAAATTGCAATGCAAATGAATCTTTTATCGATAGTTTTCCTCCAAGATTAACAGTATGTTATTGGAATGCACGGGTTACGTGAAAATGATTTATTGGATACTCGTCGTTGTCGTCAGTTTAATCAGGCGATATAACAAATATTAGAAGCAGTACGAATCACGTAGATCTCTTGATATAATCGAGCGGCATCATGAGTTCCGATAAAACGCGATGAATCGATCGTTTCTC